>NC_056434.1:12529910-12829910 GCF_018296145.1 Oncorhynchus tshawytscha | reverse complement strand
TGGGCTTATGGTAGAGAAATTAACATTAAATTCTCTGGCAACTGCTCTGGTGGACATTCCTGCAGTCAGTGTGCCAATTGCACGCTCCCTCAACTTGAGGCATCTGTGGCAGTGTGTTGTGACAAAACTGCACATTTTAGAGTAGCGTTTTGTCCTCAGCACAAGGTGTACCTGTAATGATCATGCTGTTTAATCAGCTTCTTGATATGCCACACCTGCCAGGTGGATGGATTATCTTGGCAAAGGAGAAATGTTCAGTAACAGGGATGTAAACTAATTTGTGCACACATTGAGAGAAATAAGCTTTTTGTGTGTATGTGAACATTTCTGGGATATTTTAGCTCAAGAAAACACATTCACATTTTGTTACATTCCCCAGCAAGAACACAATGTTGCTCAAACAGAAGGGGGAATTAACAGTCACTGACCAACAACCAAAACAAAACGGGTGGGGTTTTAGGGGGGGTTCTGAAAGACACATGGGATGTGTCCACTGAAAGTTGACTAGCAACAACACCTGGAACCTAGAAGACCACCATGAACGCCCATTAAATTTGCACAAGAAGAGGCAAACGAAAGAAAAACCCACACCAAACTTAAAGACAGGAAGCAAACCAAAAAGGTAGAGCAAAACAAAGTCGGATAAAGGATTGTTTGTTTAGAACTCAAAATAGATAGCGCCAACTAAAAGTGTTAATCCTCCGCATCTATCCAAACAACTGGTACGCTTCGCTTAAATAGCACCTGGGACAGCACAGGTGAAACACCTCCCCACTAACGATATGGCAACCAGCACAGGTGTAACACATACTGACTAACGAGGTGACACCGATCTGCGTGCCCTAGGTGCTAATGATCTATACGTGCTAAAGTCCAACCTCCAAAACATAAACGGAAAAAACAAATCCTTTAACACAATGTTGCATTTATATTTTTGCTCTGTGTTTGTATTGTATTAATTTCATACTGAATGGTCTCTCCTAAAGTTGTAACTTTTAGGAAGTCTTTGCGTGCGTACGGTGTGTGTGTTCCTACGTGTGTGCACTCTTGTGCAGATACAGTAGTTTTAAAGCCGTCTTCCCTGTACAATATAAGAGTTCAAACCAGTTTGTCCTCTGTAGCCTGTGATGTGTTCCCAAAATTGTTCATACCAAATTGTAAAACCATTCATAAATTGTAATTTGCAGAATTTTAATAAACCTCTAAAATAATAATCTCATTAACCAATCAGTCTTCATACATGTGGTTTATTCCCTTGCATTTTAACATATAAATGACTCACATTTAAGTAAAAAATTGACAAGTACATGTCTGGGATCTACAATGATAAAATGCATATAGTGTAGCTATGGCCTGGGTGCCAGTCCGTTTCTGCTTTAGTCAACAACACCAAGTTTTTTTCTTGTCTTTTTAAGGATGTACCAACGCTCTTGAACGCAGAAACAGCCTGGCACCCAGGTGAACATAACATAGGTTGAACAGTTTCATATTTGAACATCGCTCTGTTCCCCCTGTAGGATTCCATAGACTAATCTGTACCGAGCAGGTATTGGCTCGTTCTACTGGGGGGTCCTTTGTTCCATTGTGGCTTAATGCAATGTCAAAAATAGGTTGAATGTCTCTTGTAAGTACTCCGACACAAAAGGAGACACCAACTTACACTCCCTAACCAAGCAGATGGGATGGAAACAAACATGGAGGGGTATTTACAGTACAATGTGGAATAAATTCTTGCAGGTGGGATGTAGCAAAGATCTATTATATTGACTAGATAGTCTAGTGACTGCTCTAACAATGGAAATACATATCCTCGAAGATGGAAGGCAGACGGGAGGAGGCAAGATCAGGTCAGACCATTTTAGCCAATGAGAGGGCAGATACGCATGTGAACAACAGGCAACTCCAATATAAAGTCATTTACTATATCTTTTTTTTTTTTGAAATGCCACGTGCATCCACTTATATCAGTGCATTCATAGCAACCTATCCACTGACACTTTTATTCAATCAAATAAGCCTCCGGTAGAAAATGAGCAATTACATTTTTTGTTCAGCAAATTCAACACTCATTGACCTCCATACAAAAATTTCTCCCTAGTTTTGTTTTTGTGGACTGATTTTGGGCGGAGTGAACCATCTTGCTTCGCCTCTTCCTCTCTGGATGTAGCTCTAAAACAGGAAGTACTATCCATCTGCCAGGTGCAGGGCATTGTGGGATTTGTAGGCTATTGAACTGGCCAGTCTGTCCTGTTGTAAATGTTTGAATGGGAGTTTTCATCTGAGGCTGGAATCTTGATTCAATCTTTGTACCATTTCTATATTTGTACTGTTGTAATCCCTGTCTCATGATACATGCAAAGCTCATCTTTAATATTATGGTCACCCTCACCACTTCTAGTGTTGAGATCATCAGATATACTGTAGACGACCATAATGCATTTGCCCCATATGAGATGACGGCTTTGTGATTTAGGAGTGTAGCACTTGAAGTCTGGTCCAACTGGTTTGGTAGGAAGTATACTGAACAAAAATATAAACCGAACATCAATTTCAACAATTTTACCCAGTTACAGTTCATAAAAGGAAATCAGTTAATTGAAATCAATTCATTGGGCTATAATCTATGGATTTCCCATGACTGGGCAGGGGCGCAGCCATGGGTGGGCCTGGGAAGGCATAGGCCCAACCACTTGGGAGTCAGGCCCACCCACTGGGGAGCCAGGCCTAACCAATCAGAATGACTTTTTCACCACAAAAGAGCTTTAATTACAGACAGAAATACTCCTCAGTTTCATCAGCTGTCCAGGTGGCTGGTCTCAGATGATCCAGCAGGTGAAGAATCCGGATGTGGAGGTCCTGGGTTGGCGTAGTTACACGTGGCCTGCGGTTGTGAGGCCGGTTGGACGTACTGCCAGATTCTCTAAAACAATGTTCGAGGTGGCTTATGGTAGAGAAATTAACATTGAATTCTCTGACAACCGCTCTAGTGGACATTCTTGTAGTTAGCATGCCAATTGCACTCTCCCTCAACTTGAGACATCTGTGGCATTGTGTTGTGTGACAAAACTACACATTTTAGAGTGACCTTTTATTGTCCCCAGCACAAGATGCACCTGTGTAATAATCATGCTGTTTAATCAGCTTCTTGATATGCCACACCTATCAGGTGGATGGATTATCTTGGCAAAGGAGAAATGCTCATTAACAGGGATGCAAACAAATTTGACCATGAAATGTGCTTTTTGTGCGTATGGAACATTTCTGGGATATTTTATTTGAACTCATGAAACATGGGACAAACACTTTACATGTTCCATTTATATTTTTGTTCAGTATAGTAGTGAGATTGCACTGGGTGTATGTATCTCACCTGCAAGGGTGTCAAAATAAGTATAGTCCGGCAGGGTTCTTATCTAATGTCCAGTCCCATGCAGTCCCAGTGTAAAAAACTGATGCAGTGTCTATAATGTCCAGTCCCATGCAGTCCCAGTGTACAAAACTGATGCAGTGTCTATAATGTCCAGTCCCATGCAGTCCCAGTGTACAAAACTGGTGCAGTGTCTATAATGTCCAGTCAGTAGAAAGGGTCATAACATCTGACTGTGTCCCAGTTAGCTGCCCTGCCCTGGGGGGGTCAGTTGGGTAGCGTGTTCAGGGGGTCAGTTGGGTAGCGTGTCCAGGGGGTCAGTTGGGTAGCAGGTCCAGGGGGTCAGTTGGGTAGCAGGTCCAGGGGGTCAGTTGGGTAGCAGGTCCAGGGGGTCAGTTGGGTAGCAGGTCCAGGGGGTCAGTTGGGTAGCAGGTCCAGGGGGTCAGTTGAGTAGCGTGTCCAGGGGGTCAGTTGGGTAGCGTGTCCAGGGGGTCAGTTGGGTAGCGTGTCCAGGCCCAGGGAGGCAGCGTGCTGCTTGGCCCTCAGACGCAGGTTCTCGATGCTGGTGGTCTTGCTGTTGAGGCTGGGTCGGCTGCTCGGAGGGGCCTGGAGACCCGTCAAGGGGCTGTTCCACACCTGCTGGGCCTGGGACATGGACACTTGGGACATGGATGCCTGGGACAGGGACTGGTAGTAAGATTGGCAGGGCAGAGAGCCCAGGGGGGAGGGCATGTTGACGTTCATGCCCAGGTAGGGCAGGGAGGAGGGGGTACTCATGTCGAAGGAGGGGTAGTGGACCACGTTGTTGGTTGCAGCCATGTGCTGGCGGAACTGCTCCTGCAGACGGAAGAGGCTGAGGGGGGATGAGGCATAGGAGCCTTGGGACACACAACTGCTGCCACCGCTAGAGGAAGGGAGGAAGGGAGGGTCTGAGAGATAGAGATTTTAGTTATAGTTTTTATTATTTTAGAGAGAAAGATGTATTTTCCGCTTTCAAGACTAATTCATAATAATATAGAATACATTGAAGTCCTGCAGATAAGGGATGAGCACTCTAACAAAAATTGACATATGTGCATCTACAGTATAATAAATACATATGTCTAATGGCCCATTTGTCTATGGGATTTCTCACCTGGTGTGGGGCTGAAGCGTTTGCAGGATGGAGATCCTCCTCCCGGCTGCAGCCCTGCACCCCCCTGCTGCACCTCCCCCTGATGCTGATGCTGCTGAGTATCCTGCAGCCTCTCCCACTTCAGCTCCTCATCTCCCTCACCGTTGTCCTCTGCAGCCGACTCGCTGTCCGAGGCCTCCGGGGAGGTGACGTTCACCTCCACACTCATCTCCGCAGGCTGGGGCCGCATGGTCTCCGAGAGAGAGGATGGAGATGTCTGGGTGGAAGGGTCGGTGGTCTTGACCTCTTCCTCGTCACCTCCCTCTCTGTTGGCCTCCTTCTGTTTCTGGAGCTGCTCCTTCTGCAGGCTGCGCTGCTTCTTGCGGAACTTGGCGCGGCGGTTCTTGAACCACACCTGGTGAGAGGACGGATTTCAGTTGTTATACAGTAATAAACATAATTTCATCACTTTGTAATAAACTATAATTCTCTAATAGCCAAGGCTTCTGATAATGTCAATTTTGGTGATTTGTTACATGGCTTTGGTGTGTCAAACCTGTAAATTTGAAAAAAGAAATCTCACTAATATCATTTTAACTAATTGCATTTGAACTCCTTGACAGAGGAACTCAAAAACATCCACTTGTCATGGCCAGAAGCACAAAAAAAAGCAGCTGAGACCAGCAACGTTGGAGATCTTTAGCATGGTCCTATGTTCCTCCAGCAACGTTGGAGATCTTTAGTATGGTCCTATGTTCCACCAGCAACGTTGGAGATCTTTAGTATGGTCCTATGTTCCACCAGCAACGTTGGAAATCTTTAGCATGGTCCTATGTTCCACCAGCAACGTTGGAAATCTTTAGTATGGTCCTATGTTCCACCAGCAACGTTGGAAATCTTTAGCATGGTCCTATGTTCCACCAGCAACGTTGGAGATCTTTAGTATAGTCCTATGTTCCACCAGCAACGTTGGAGATCTTTAGTATAGTCCTATGTTCCACCAGCAACGTTGGAGATCTTTAGTATAGTCCTATGTTCCACCAGCAACGTTGGAGATCTTTAGTATAGTCCTATGTTCCACCAGCAACGTTGGAGATCTTTAGTATAGTCCTATGTTCCACCAGCAACGTTGGAGATCTTTAGTATGGTCCTATGTTCCACCAGCAACGTTGGAGATCTTTAGCATGGTCCTATGTTCCCCAGCAACGTTGGAGATCTTTAGCATGGTCCTATGTTCCCCCAGCAACGTTGGAGATCTTTAGCATGGTCCTATGTTCCCCCAGTAATGTTGGAGATCTTTAGTATGGTCCTATGTTCCACCAGCAACATTGGAGATCTTTAGTATGGTCCTATGTTCCCCCAGCAATGTTGGAGATCTTTAGCATGGTCCTATGTTCCCCCAGCAACGAAGACGGTTAAGTAAGTATTTCTCTTCATCACCCACACTCCCCCTCTTCTACACAACCAATACTGAAAGTTAAGATACAGGTGAAATAGTTTATTTATTTTGACTAAGTAGTATCCTCACCTGCACACGGGCCTCTGGTAAGTTGGTACACATGGCCAGGCGTTCGCGCATCACCACGTCAGGGTAGTGGGTCTTCTGGAAGGTCTTTTCCAGGGCCTCCAGCTGCTGGGCAGTGAAGGCTGTGCGACTGCGTCGCTGCTTTCGGTGCTGGGAGCCATACCGGGCCTCGAGGATTATGTCTTGAAATGTGCAGCCGTTGAAGGAAAAGAGATTGGGCCAATTTAATTGAGGAACAGGTCATATAGTGCTTATCAATAAGCCTTTCTGAAACAATGTAACAGTTTATTGCATTGAACTCAAGAACACATTTTGAACATAAGACAATTTTTTGTCCATCACACAGCATGATAGCCTGACTTATGGACAGATTTACGCAGTAGAATTAATAAATGTGCAACCAGTTCTTACCAGCCAGTCTCTCTGCCAGCGTGAGCGCGTGCACGGACGGCCGGTAGTCGGGCGCGTGCTGGGCATGCTGCGCCGCCTGCTGGTGAAGATTGTACATGGCATTTAGTGAGTTCATGGCGTGGAGAGAATATCCATTCACTCCGTAGTGCTGCATGGCTGCTGTCACCTGTAAATACAGAGGGATAAATTGTTGTTTCAAACAATTCGTTATTGTTGAATTAGTACAACCAGTAATATCAGTGTTTGATATATGTACCTGTAAGCAAGTCTTGGGCTGCAAATGTAGGCCTAAATTATTATCGAACATGTTTGTATTACACTTGTATTTATGCAGGCTATGTATTTATATTAAACTTCGTTTTTAATTTCCATTCGTTTAAGGTGTTTTATTGTCACATACACCGGATAGGTGCAGTGACATGTGTTGTTTTACAGGGTCAGTCATAGTAGTAAGTAGTAAGGCGCCCCTGGAGCAAATTAGTGTTAAGTGCCTTGCTCAAGGGCACATACAGATTTTTCACCTTGTCGTCTCGGGTATTTCAAGCAGCGACGTTCCATCACTGGCCCAACACTCTAACCTAGGATACCTGCCGCCCATTTTATTAAAACTGTCAGTAGCTGATTTCAAATAACCTAATGGTGAAGCTGCATTTGGACATGATCCAATATTACATCAGTTATTATATGTCTATAACTGTAAATATGTTTCTTTAAGAAGATTCAAGCTGAGAGTGACATTATTATATGACGGCATTGAGAAACCTAGCCAGCCACTAAACCTATAAACCCCTTTTCCCACGGAGAGCTCGCTATTTAACCAGTCCTTCCCATGAGAGTTCCCCCCACTAAAGCCCGAGGGGATGTGTGAAATAATTAGCCTACTCTCCTGTGTTATCGCAACATTAATGCTGATATTGATATTCATTCATTTAATGTCGCACTTGACGTTGTGCCTGAATAGCTAAGCGACGTGGGCCTACTAATTAGGCAAACTATAGGTCCCCTACAGCGCTAGCAGAATTTAAAAACGTCAACAGAAAACTACACAATGATCAGAAATTAATCAGGGACTTTTCTCTGAAAAAGCACACAAAATAAATTGGTGTGACCAAACTAATTTATTAAATGATATTATCATATTATCATTGAGTCCTATAAATTGCCTAATTATTGTCATTATCCATAATGTGTAGCACAATAGCGTGCATAATAGCATAACTAACCATTTTTATTTACACAGATTAAGCCTATAGATTACGATAGAAAATGCCCCAAGCCTGCTGTTGAAAAGGCTACCTACCACATAAATCAGAAGTTGGTCAGTGCGTTCCGAATTTAATCGCATCCTGAGAATTAAACAAGTCAAAACGAATCATGTTTTAGTGTTTTATTTAATTGTAAGAAAATTTGGCCTAGCTTCATGTGCGTTCATATTGCGTTAAATTTTTTGAACAATTCTGTAAAAACTATCTAGGCCTACAATAATATTTGTTTGAATATAATTTTAATCCCTCAAAAATGTGGATTAAAATATGCCACTTTTGGATTTATTTTTTCTTCGTCTAGTAGGCTTACATCGAGTTGAAACGTATGTCGAAAAGATTATACAGCCGACGGTATTATTTTGTTTTATATGCTCTTGGGAATGAAAAGCCAGAAGGGTGACAGCAGGAATTTGTACCCCAACAATAAAGCTAAATACAGTACCAAAATCATAGTATCAGACCGCTATCAAGACCTTAACATTTCAGCGTGTAATTGATCATGCAGAAATGTAGAGTGCTCGAAGTTACATAAAAATTGGTAATAAAAGCTTAATATAATCATAATAATAATCAGAATGAACGCTGATAACCTGTATATACCTTCTATAAAGTCACGTTCTTATTGTGACCAAATGCAGGAGCATGAACATTTACTAAGATATATGTCTGAATGCTATACATATCTTGATTTATAATTTATTTATAATTTATACCTATTATAAATTATCATTTTTTGCCTTGACAATAATACAGTACAAATTTACAGAGATTATCATAGGCCTAAAATACAGGCTTAAATCATAGGTTTACTTTTTACTGTCATATTTTATTATTATTTATTTATTTTTTACAATGGAATGATTTACAATAAACTGGAATATGCCATAGGCCATAAGGGAACACTTTACTTTGGCCAGGAACGGGACAGAAGGTGCTTATCAAAATATTTATTTAGCTCCCTGAGTTGAATGGGAGCCGTTTCTCCTGGTCTATGGCGGCTCCCGCCCCACTACCCGGAGGCTTAAGTTAAATATATGCATATGGAACGCCTGTTGGCTACTCGTCTAATGTAGGTGCAAATAAGTTTCAACTACTAGGTGTGTGTGTGATTAATAATGTCCTTTTTTGAATATGACTGTTCCTCATAAGTGTCATTGCCTGTAGCCTACATATTGTTTACAATTGCTTTATTGAGGTTTTAAATAATTTTCATCACTAAAAATATGAATCTCTCGATGTGGACAAAGTCAGATAGCCTTGGGGAGCTGATTTAACACTCATTATGCTAATTGCCGTGTATTTAGTTCTATCCCAGACACCGTAGAGGCTAAATATCGGCCCGCTGATATGCCTGTACAGGCGACACACTCTTTCTTCTACATTGACCCTTTTTTCAAGTTTTGCCCAAAATTACCCCCGGTAGACGTGGATCATTTAAATTAAGAAACTAGAGACTGGAGAAACTGGAGATTTAAAAAATGGCATGAAATAATGTTGAAGTCTAAGTTTCAGTTTAGACTTTTCAAATCAAATTTTATTGGTCACATACACATGATTAGAAGATGTTCATGCGAATGTAGCGAAATGCTTGTATTCCATGCATAATGAGAAGACCCGGGCAATATATTGCTCCAATGTTTAAATGGAAGAGGTTTAAAGCTGCAAGGAAATGCAATAAAACTGGAATTGTGACAGACACACATCATTTTACTTTACTAACAGGTCCAACTTGATTGTTTATACAGATGCGTGCCTTTCAAAAAGGTCTTACCTCTTACGTACGCTGCCCGTGGGGTCTTGGCCTATAGCTTATGTCCGGCTGTTTTCAAATGGAATATTAGCTTTCAAAGTATCACCTTGTATATTACTTCTCAATTCCGTGCTGTTTAGTCCTGTATACTCATTTTTTGAACTCAAACTCCTCAGGAATACTGTAGTCCGTTTTCTGTGCGCGGTGCTATCACTCTCCAGTCGTTGGAGAATACCGAGAGTTGCCATCTAACGGGCTCGCGCACAACGAATGGGCTTTAAGGAGCTCGAGCGCCTGGTGAGGTCATGCAGGATTTCAAATGGATCTTTGCTGTGTCAACCAAAAGAGGTTTCTTCTACTCCAAGCTTTCTCATTACTGATTTAAACTATTAATTTATTAATCATTTCCTGGACATTAATGTTATAATCATAGTATCATTAAGCCTATCAAAATATCAATATTATTATTATTGTTATTATTCTCGCCATATAGGCCTACACCAACATATTTTAATTTCATTTTCTTAGGCCAGAAACTTTTAATTGTACGTAGAGGTCATGCATTAGGGAAACCCGCATGTTGCTCAGTCTATATTTTGATATGCAGAAATATGTTTCCTTGAGACTCATTATCTTAATTCAAATATACATTTGGTAATTGTTTTGCATGTCGGCCCTTTGTAGCCTACTGTGTGTATATATTTGGTCAATATGCAGTCTATTTTCAAATGGAACACGGAATATTGACAAATCTTCCATGTCATGTTGTAAACACGTAACATTATAATAGCCTACATATAATCATAGCAATAATAATACTAATAATAGGTTCATTCAAATCTGTGGTAAATAAGAACTTATGATTGTTCATTCAAGACGTGCCAATGGCTTCAATGACGCTTTCAATTACAATGGTTTGAGGTGTTTAACGGGCTATTAAGTTACTCATGCTTTAATTTGATTTGCTTTTCGACTTTGTCGAGCCACTTGCAGAGGAGACTGCGGTGGAGAGCTGGTTAATAGATGCTAGGGTGCTGCCTTTAGAAACTCTCCCGGACCCAAGGGATTTAGTTTAGGATTGCAGAGACAAGACGCCATTTCAGCCTCCAAAAAACGGTCTTAAAATGACTGCTACTAAGAGGATTAAAACAATAATGTCCCTCTCTTCTTCAAGGTTTTTAGAAATGATTTATTCTGGAGAAAAACCGTTTAGGCTGGAATTAAGGGTAGCCTTCTAATGTAGTGCTTGAATATTTTGTTGAATTTCTCCAAGAGGAGAGAAAGTGAGGGGGGGGGGGGTGAATCTTACACTCAATTTGATCTTTGGTTATATTCATAAATAGAAGTTTCGACTTTACACGGAAAGAAAACGTGTAGGCACTCGCGACACAGTCACAATCCAGTCAAGAGGTGAATTGTCAATAACAACTATGCCGGATAAATTATTTTTTAAATGCACTCAAGGCGAATATGTTGTTGTATTTTATTTGTAGGTCGTGCAATTCTCACATCTTGATTGACTACATGAGACAATTGGGAAACTTATGATGCAAATAGTGGTAACGATATTAAATTGTTGTGGAATGAATAAGCCGTTTTGGCATAACCTGGTGGATTGAGCAGGTTGGCAGGACGAGTTACTGCGCGCCCTGGAGATCATTACGCGCAACAGATGGACTGTTCAATATCTCTATGAATCATGTTTATTTGTGATACTTTATCATATTAGGCCTATCTACTACAACAATGATCTAGGCAGATCCAGTCATTTTAATGAGAGGTTTATTCAACATCAGAATGGGTGTTTTGCTATTCTCTTGTTTTAAATCTTTGATTTATTGTCGAAGAAAATTGTTCCCGATTTGAGTCTTGATGGGTCTTGGTGACTTAATAGCCATGATAATCCCTTATTATAATGATGACAATGATTTAGGCCTAATAGTAATTTTCAATATTCAACTAATAAGCCTATTAAGTGATAATTAGACTATCTATAGGGTTAATAGACCTAATGAAAATAACGACAACATGTTTGGCAATGCAATAAAGCTGAATTGGGAGTTAATTCGTATAAATGCACATTCGTTTCCCATTGTTTGTTGTTATTTTTGGGAAAGTTTTTATTCGTTCAAGCCGACCACTTGTCATCACATATATCACGGAGTATTTGGGTCTGCGAGAGAAATCGGATTAACTTGTGAACTGATGGAAATAAGAACGTAAACGGGAGGCAAATCTGGGCAGTGTCTCTTTGTGGGAAGACTTTCTAAAGCAATTAAAGCGAGAAGGTATACCCCCCAGCTGCTCTTCCTCAAATCAGCTTTCTACAGAACTTAATGCGGGCTAATGTCCAGCGCGTCGAAAGGGTTTAAAGCCAAGGGTCATGACGAAGACAAATTTATATTAGGCCTACAGCGATATTTCTCTCTCAATACAATTCAATTTAAGGGCTTTATTGCTCTAGGGCTCATTGTTTTCTGCATATCCGGAATCTGGTCAGTTCAGACTTTATCATGTTGAAGCCTCGAATGATCCGTGTCTTTGCTCTTCTTCATCTCTGAATGACGTAGGCCTGTCTGCTTTCAGGATCTAAAACTGTATCCAGTCATATCAGGACTTTGGGCAGCACATGCCTTAATAAACTAACTCGAGCGGTAAAACACTAAATGGTAACTAAAGGACTTTCGATTACAGTTTAATCATGTTTATTATGCATAGGCGTTTCATTTTACAGCTCAAAAGTCGAGCACATTTTAGACTGATATTTTGCATTAATATAAATAATTGTAAATGGAGTCTCTCAAAGCACATTGAGTCATTATGAGGTTTTTGCAACCCAAGTCAAGACATCTTTAACCTGTCCCTGCTACAGGCTGTAGTCTCCACCTACTTTAAGGAGACCACCATCTTCCCAGTGCCCCAAGAAAAAAAAGATGACATGCACAAATGACTATCGCCCTGTTGTACTAACCCCGGTCATCATGAAATGCTTTGAGAGGCTGGTCATGGCCCACATCAAGGCCAGCACACTGGACCCACTCCAATTTGCCTACCGCTCCAACAGATCCATGGAAGATGCCATTCCCATCACTATTCACGTGGCCCTAACACATCTGGACAAGAGGAACACCTATGTGAGAATGCTGTTCATTGACTACAGTTCAGCATTCAACACTATTGTTTCTTCCAAATATGACACCAAGCTCAGAGCCCTGGGTCTGGACACCACCCTCTGCAACTAGATCCTGGACTTCTTGAAGGGCAGACCACAGGCTGTGAAGATTGGAAACAGCACCTCCTCCACACTGACCCTTAACACAGGTACGAGCCATGACTGCATGTCTTTGCGAGACACTAACTCCAAGGAGGTAAGTGAACTGTCATTGTGGTGCCATGACAACAACCTCTCCATCAACGTCAGTAAAACAAAGAAGTTGATTGTTGACAACACCACCACTCTTGTTAAGAGGGCGCAACAGCGTCTCCACTTCCGATGCACCATCGAGAGCGTCCTGAGCGGTTGCAACTTGTTGAATCACGGCCTGCTATGAGAATTGCTCCCTCCACGACTGCAAGGCCCTCCAGCGGGTGGTGAAGACAGCCCAGTACATCACTGGGACCTTGCTCCCACCCATCCAGGACATCTACTCGAAACGATGCCAGTTGAAATCCTGCAGCTTCATCAAGGACCCAACACACCCCAGCCGTGAGCTGTTCACTCGCTTCCGTCAAGACCGTATAAGAGCATAAGGTCTGATACCAACAGGCACAGAGCTGAATTGGACTAACTGCACTGACTCTCCACACCTTAGAACACATCCACTTACCCACGCACACACACACACAGAGACATACACTACCGGTCAAAAGTTTTAGAACACCTCATTTAATACAAAAATAATTTAAAAAAGAATACTATTTTCTACATTGTAGAATAATAGTGAATACATAAACTATGAAATAACACACATGGAATCATGTAGTAACCAAAAAAGTGTTAATCAACTAATCAAAATATATTTCATTTGAGATTCTTCAAATAGTCACCCTTTGCCGAGATGACAGCTTTGCACACTCCTGGCATTCTCTCAGCCAGCTTCATGAGGTATTCACCTGGAATGCATTTCAATTAACAGCTGTGCTTTCTTAAAGTTAAATTCAGCAAATTCTTTCCTTCTTAATATCACGTTTAAGGTAAGACCCAAATGCAGACTGCCAAAATAACAATGTTTATTACAATTGGGGCAGGCAAACTACAGGTCAAGGCAGGCAGGGGTCAATAATTCAGAGAGGGTGTAAGGCACCAGAACAGCAGGTGGGCTCAGGGTCAGGCAGAGGTTGGTAATCCCGAGTAGTGGGGCAAAGGTACAGGGATGGCAGGCATGCTCATGGTCAGGGCAGGCAGAAATGGTCAACACCAGGAAAACTAGGAAACAGGAACAAATCGAGGGACAGGACCAGAGGCTTGACGAAACAAAATGAACTGGCAACAGACAAACGGAGAACACAGGTATAAATACACAGGGATAATGGGGAAGATGGGTGACAGCTGGAGGGGGGTGGAGACAAGCTCAAAGACAGGTGAAACAGATCAGGGCGTGACACTTAATGCGTTTGAACCAATAAGTTGTGTTGTGACAAGGTAGGTGGGGCATACAGAAGATAGCCCTATTTGGTAAAAGACCAAGTCCATATTATGGCAAGAACAGCTCAAATAAGCAAAGAGAAATGACAGTCCATCATTACTTTAAGATATGAAGGTCAGTCAATCTGGAAAATGTCAAGAATTTTGAAAGTTTCTTCAAGTGCAGTCACAAAAACCCTCAAGAGCTATGATGAAACTGGCTCTCATGAGGACCGCCACAGGAATGGAAGACCCTGCAGAGGATAAGTTCTTTAGAGTTACCATCCTCAGAAATTGCAGCCCAAATAAATGCTTCACAGAGTTCAAGTAACAGACACGTCTCAACATCAACTGTTCAGAGCAGACTGTGTGAATCGGACCTTCATTGCTTGGTTCCAACTGCCGTGTCTTTGTGAGACGCGATGTGGGTGAATGGATGATCCCCGCATGTGTATTTCATACTGTAAAGCATGGAGGAGGATGTGTTATGGTGTGGAGGGACATTGCTGGTGACACTGTCAGTGATTTATTTAGAATTCTAGGCACACTTAACCAGCATGGCTACCACAGCATTTTGCAGCGATACGCTAGCCCATCTGGTTTCTGCTGAGTAGAACTATCATTTGTTTTTCAACAGGACAATGACCAAACACACCTCCAGGCTGTGTAAGAGCTATTTGACCAAGGAGGAGAGTGACGGAGTGCTGCATCAGATTACCTGGCCTCCACAAACATCCGACCTCAACCCAATTAAGATGGTTTGGGATGAGTTGGACCGCAGAGTGAAGGAAAAACAGCCAACAAGTAATAAGCATATGTGGGAACTCCTTCGAGACCGTTGGAAAAGCATTCCAGGTGAAGCTGGTTGAGAGAATGCCAAGAGTTTGCAAAGCTGTCATCAAGGCAAAGGGTGGCTACTTTGAAGAATATAAAATATATTTTCATTTAACACTTTTTTTGTTACTACATGATTCCATATGTGTTATTTCATAGTTTTGATGTCTTTATTTGGACTATTTGCTACATTGTAAAATAATAATAAAGAAAAACCTTTGATTGAGTAGTTGTGTCCAAACTTTTGACTGATGCATACATGCTACACACACATCACAACTACTGCTACTAGACTCTTATTATTATGAAATACTGCGCATTTGAAACACCTGTAAATACGGTTCTATAAATTGTACCTTCCTGTATTAAACTTATGCTGAAATGTGTCACGCCCTGGCTATAGAGGCTTTTATTCTCTATTTTGGTTAGGCCAGGGTGTGACTAAGGCGGGCATTCTATGTTCAGTTTCTATGTTTTGTATTTCTTTGTTGTTTGGTCTGTGGTTCTCAATCAGAGGCAGCTGTTTATCATTGTCTCTGATTGAGAACCATACTTAAGTAGCTTTTTCCCACATGAGTTTTGTGGGTAGTTGTTTTCTGTCTTTGTGTCTGCACCAGACAGAACTGTTCCGGTTTAATTTATTCTCGTTGTTTTTGTTAATCAGTGTTCAGTTTAAATAATAAAGATGAACACGTACTACGCTGCGCTTTGGTCCACTCCTTCCAACAGCCGTTACAAAATGTTTATTATATTCTACTGATCCATTTACTTTATGTTCGTATTTGTAACTTTTTCTATTTCTTACTCTTGTTGCATTGTCGAGAAGGAACCTGCAAGTAAGCCTTTCATTGAAAACTTGAAACACACATGTTTCATCCATGAAGGGCACATTTTAAAATGAGAGTCTAAAGGTAAGTGTTTTCATAGATTTCATGTTGCATGCAATCATTCACAGTCCTTGGTTTCTGGTAGCATTTGACTCCTCATTAACAAATCACATTGCTCTCTTGTTTTCAAATAAAGTTTATTTGTGTGTACAACAGGTGTTCGGTGCACAGTGACCTTACAGTGAAATGCTTACTTACAGGCTCTAACCAATAGTGCAAAAAAGGTGTTAGGTGAACAATAGGTAGGTAAAGAAATAAAACAGTAAAGAGACATGCTATATACAGTAGCAAGGCTATAAAATTAGTGAGGCTATATACAGACACCGGTTAGTCAGGCTTATTGAGGTAGTATGTACATGTAGGTATGGTTAAAGTGACTATGCATATAAGATAAACAGAGTAGCAGCGTAAAAAGAGGGTTTGGGGGGGCCACAATGCAAATAGTCCGGGTAGCCATTTGATTACCTGTTCAGGAGTCCTATGGCCTGGGGAGTAAAAACTGTTGAGGAGCCTTTTTGTCCTAGACTTGGCACTCTGGTACCGCTTGCCATGCGGTAGTGGAGAGAACAGTCTATGGCTGGGGTCTTTGACAATTTTTAGGGCCTTCCTCTGACACCGCCTGGTGTCGGTCCTGGATGGCAGGCAGCATAGCCCCAGTGATCAAATCAAAATCAAATCAAATTCATTTATATAGCCCTTTTTGCATCAGCTGATATATCAAAGTGCTGTACAGAAACCCAGCCTAAAACCCCAAACAGCAAGCAATGCAGGTGTAGACGTGATATACTGGGCCGTACGCACTACCCTCTGTAGTGCCTTGCGGTTGGAGGCCGAGCAATTGCCCTACCAGGCAGTGATGCAACCATTCAGGATGCTCTCGATGTTGCAGCTGTAGAATCTTTTGAGGATCTCAGGACCCATGCCAAATCTTTTTAGTTTCCTGAGGGGGGATAGGCTTTGTCGTGCCCTCTTCACGACTGTCTTGGTGTGTTTGGACCATTCTAGTTTGTTGTTGATGTGGACACCGAGGAACTTGAAGCTCTCAACCTGCTCCACTACAGCCCCATCGATGAGAATGGGGGTGTGCTCGGTCCTCCTTTTCCTGTAGTCCACAATCATCTCCTTAGTCTAGCAGATGTGTCGCTACCTACCCTCACTACCTGGGAGCGGCCCGTCAGGAAGTCAAGGATCCAGTTGCAGAGGGAGGTGTTTAGTCCCAGGATCCTTAGCTTAGTGATGAGCTTTGAGGGTACTATGGTGTTGAATGCTGAGCTGTAGTTGATGAATAGCATTGTCACATAAGTGTTCCTTTTGTCCAGGTGGGAAAGAGCAGTGTGGAGTGCAATAGAGATTGCATCATCTGTGGATCTGTTTGGGCGGTATGCAAATTGGAGTGGGTCTAGGGTTTCTGGGATAATTTTGTTGAGTCACTACCAACCTTTCAAAGCACTTCATGGCTACGGACGTGAGTGCTACGGGTCTGTAGTCATTTAGGCAGGTTGCCTTTGTGTTCTTGAGCACAGGAACTATGGTGGTCTGCTTGAAACATGTTGGTATTACAGACTCAATCACAGACATGTTGAAAATTTCAGTAAAGACACCTGCCAGTTGGTCAGCACATGCCCAGAGCACACGTCCTGGTAATCGGTCTGGCACTGCAGCCTTGTGTATGTTGACCTGTTTAAAGATCTTACTCAAGTCGGCTATGGAGAGAGTGATCACACAGTCGTCCGGAACAGCTGATGCTCTCATGCATGCCTCAGTGTTGCTTACCTCAACGCGAGCATAGAAGTGATTTATCTCGTCTGGTAGGCTTGTGTCACTGGGCAGCTCGCAGCTGTGCTTCCCTTTGTAGTCTGTAATAGTTTGCAAGCCCTGCCACACTGGATGAGCGTTGGAGCCGGTGTAGTAAGATTCAATCTTAGCCCTGTATTGACACTTTGCCTGTTTGATGGTTTGTCGCAGGGCATAGCAGGATTTTGTGTAAGCTTCCAGGTTAGAGTCCTGCACCTTGAAAGCGGCAGCTCTACCCTTTAGCTCAGTGCAAATGTTGCCTGTAACCCATGGCTTCTGGTTGGGGTATGTATGTACAGTCACTGTGGGGATGACTTCCTCTGCACTTATTGATGAAGCCAGTGACTGATGTGGTGTACTCCTCAATGCCATCGGAAGACTCCCGGAACATGTCCCTGTCTGTGATTGCAAAACAGTCCTGTAGTTTAGCATCTGCTTCATCTGACCACTTTTTTTATAGACCGAGTCACTGGTGCTTCCTGCTTTAGTTTTAGCTTGGAATCAGGAGGATAGAGTTGTAGTCGGATTTACCAAATGGAGGGTGAGGGAGAGCTTTGTACACGTTTCTGTGTCTGGAGTACAGGTGATCTAGAATTCTTTTCCCTCAGCTTGCACATTTAACATGTTGACAGAAATTTGGTAGAACTGATTTAAAGTCTCTCGGCCACTAGGAGCGCCGCCTCTGGGTGAGTGGTTTCCTGTTTGCTTATTTCCTTATACAGCTTATAACTCAACAACCTCTAACAAAGTATCCAGTCTTAGTCTGAGGTTCTGTCTCAAACGGCACTCTACTCCCTACACTTCTGAACAGAGCTCTGTGGCCCCATTTGGGCCATCAGAATGGTGGATAATGATGATACGTCATCTGTAAGTTGAATCGGAAAGTACTGTAGAGGGTGAGGGGAAATGAATGAAAATAGATGCAGTGTATTTCTGAATCATTACTGTGAGACATATTAAAGGCCCAATGTAATCAAAAGTGTGATTTTTTTTCTTCTGTGTTATATTTCCACATTATGAGGTTGGAATAATAATGTGAAAATTATGATGTATTCCTTTAGGTGTAAGAACTGTTTGAAAAGACTGCCTGAAATGTTTGCCTATTTTGGTGGGAGGGAGTTTTGGCCCGCCTCGTGACCAGAGGAGACTGGTGGGAGGGAGTTTTGGCTGGTGGGAGGGAGTTTTGGCCGCCTGGTGGGAGGGAGTTTTGGCGTGACCAGAGGAGACTGGTGGGAGGGAGTTTTGGCCCGCCTCGTGACCAGAGGAGACTGGTGGGAGGGAGTTTTGGCCCGCCTCGTGACCAGAGGAGACTGGTGGGAGGGAGTTTTGGCCCGCCTCGTGACCAGAGGAGACTGGTGGGAGGATCTATAGGAGGTCAGACATTTTGTAGGCTGAAATGGAATACATGAAACGGTATCAATATACACTGCTCAAAAAAATAAAGGGAACACTTAAACAACACAACTCCAAGTCAATCACACTTCTGTGAAATCAAACTGTCAACTTAGGAAGCAACACTGATTGACAAATTTCACATGCTGTTGTGCAAATGGAATAGACAACAGGTGGAAATTATAGGCAATTAGCAAGACACTCCCAATAAAGGAGTGGTTCTACAGGTGGTGACCACTTCTCAGTTCCTATGCTTCCTGGCTGATGTTTTGGTCACTTTTGAATGCTGGCGGTGCTTTCACTCTAGTGGTAGCATGAGACGGAGTCTACAACCCACACAAGTGGCTCAGGTAGTGCAGCTCATCCAGGATGGCACATCAATGTGAATTGTGGCAAGAAGGTTTGCTGTATCTGTCAGCGTAGTGTCCAGAGCATGGAGGCGCTACCAGGAGACAGGCCAGTACATCAGGAGACGTGGAGGGGGATGTAGGAGGGCAACAACCCAGCAGCAGGACCGCTACCTCCGCCTTTGTGCAAGGAGGAGCAGGAGGAGCACTGCCAGAGCCCTGCAAAGAGCCCTCCAGCAGGCCACAAATGTGCATGTGTCTGCTCAAACGGTCAGAAACAGACTCCATGAGGGTGGTATGAGGGCCCGACGTCCACAGGTGGGAGTTGGGCTTACAGCCCAACACCGTGCAGGACGTTTGGCATTTGCCAGAGAACACCAAGATTGGCAAATTCGCCACTGGCTCCCTGTGCTCTTCACAGATGAAAGCAGGTTCACACTGAGCACATGACAGACGTGACAGAGTCTGGAGACGCCGTGGAGAACGTTCTGCTGCCTGCAACATTCTCCAGCATGACCGGTTTGGCGGTGGGTCAGTCATGGTGTGGGGTGGCATTTCTTTGGAGGGCCGCACAGCCCTCCATGTGCTCGCCAGAGGTAGCCTGACTGCCATTAGGTACCGAGATGAGATCCTCAGACCCCTTGTGAGACCATATGCTGGTGCGGTTGGCCCTGGGTTCCTCCTAATGCAAGACAATGCTAGACCTCATGTGGCTGGAGTGTGTCAGCAGTTCCTGCAAGAGGAAGGCATTGATGCTATGGACTGGCCCGCTCGTTCCTCAGACCTGAATCCAATTGAGCACATCTGGGACATCATGTCTTGCTCCATCCACCAACGCCACTGTCCAGGAGTTGGTGGATGCTTTAGTCCAGGTCTGGGAGGAGACCATCCTCCACCTCATCAGGAGCATGCCCAGGCGTTGTAGGGAGGTTATACAGGCACGTGGAGGCCACACACACTACGGAGCCTCATTTTGACTTGTTTTAAGGACATTACATCAAAGTTGGAGCAGCCTGTAGTGTGGTTTTCCACTTTAATTTTGAGTGTGACTCCAAATCCAGACCTCCATGGGTTGATTGATTTTTGTGTGATTTTGCTGTCAGCACATTCAACTATGTAAAGAAAAAAGTATTTCATAAGAATATTTCATTCATTCAGATCTAGGATGTGTTATTTTAATGTTCCCTTTATTTTTTTGAGCAGTGTAGTTTATTTTACACCTGCTACTTTTGGTTACTCTGCCAATAACGTTTTCCCCTCCCCCTCAGACCATTCCCAGACAGTCCTAGCAATATTCTTACTTGAGAAATTGCTTTTTGCTAAGAAGCTTTTTTTTGTTTGTTTGACGATTTTAAATGAAATCAATCACAGTAATGTACTTAATTGTTACCCATAAATGATTTAATATTGAGATAAAATGGCTGCATTTGACCTTTAAGAGACACAAGTGACACTGCATACTTGCATACAAAAGATGTCAAACGATGAAAGATGAAAATCTGGGCACGTGTGTATCAAGCAGAGCTATAATAATCATATTCATCATGATCTAAAATATAACTGATCCTAGATCAGCACTCGGGAGGCACTTTATAAATATGGGCCTTTCATGCCAAATAGTGTCTGCCTACCAAATACTGTCCCTCCCTGCATCACAATGGGATTCGGTTAGCTCCTAGCGTCCATTGCCCTGTTGATTATTTTAAATATGAAAGATATAAGGCATCATTTTGCCATAGGATTCCTGGGCAGTACAACTCTAAGGGTAACCACAGAACTCATCTCAACAGGTGCGTAGGTTGAGAATCATTGGTGTTAATACTCATAATAACTGACATAAATAGGACCCTGGTGCCCATATTAGCTCTAATGTATAGTGTAACCAGAAAGGTTGATTTTAAGTCATATTGGGTACTAGTAATGGGTATTGGATATTCTGTGTCAGTAGCACCCTTGAAGGGTTTGACTCCAATGGACCATGTAGAATCTAGATCTGCCTGAAGGGCTGAAACACTTCTGTTTTTTGTTTCTACCTGGTAGTTAATTGCACCCACCTGGTGTTCCAGGTTTGAATTAATCCCTGATAAGAAGAAGAGTATAAAAAACAGAAGTGTTTCAGCCCTCCAGGACTGGAATGGGGAAGCACTGATCAACACACCACCATACATGCTCCACAGCCACTCTGGCGAACGGTTCCTCTGGCCAACTTGACATATCGAAGTTGGCAGGTTTGTTTCCACCCTTTCTCCCAAAGCCAGTGTTTGGTTGTCCACCCTCGGGCTGCAGCCTAGCACAAGGGTTTCTATTGTGGCAGCCTAATCCAAGGGAGACACAGCTTTAGCAACATGGAGGGATAAAAGCCTATCAAACCACTACTTTATGGGGGCAAATCTTCCCTAATCCTTTGCTTTATCTAAACAAAAGGAGAGAAACAAGAGGATAGAAAGAAATGGTGCAGACACAGGGCAAGACCTGGAGCTATAAGATGCAAAGAAGTAGTTTCACTGGAGAAGCTAACCATTTCTGACAGGCTTTCACCTCCACACTGACAAAAAAAAACGGACACCAGGATCCCAAAACTACCATAGAGGATTTTGTTCAAGCATAAGATTTAGTACCCCAGATAAAGTCGGGT
This sequence comes from Oncorhynchus tshawytscha, assembly GCF_018296145.1. NCBI lineage: Eukaryota > Metazoa > Chordata > Actinopteri > Salmoniformes > Salmonidae > Oncorhynchus > Oncorhynchus tshawytscha. The sequence continues at coordinate 12,807,965 of NC_056434.1, read as the reverse complement.
AAACATTGAAAAGGTATTCTGGAAAACATTATTTAGGCTATACTAAAAAGGTTATTAAATAAGTGATGAGATCTCGCACATTTGTGAGAAAGCGACATCTAGGCATATGTTAAAGATGGCCGATGCTGTGTGATCTAGAGACCCTTTTCATTGCTCTTTTCTCAGTTCGAGACCAAGCACTACGGGAACCTTTCTGTCCCAGCACACATACTGTTTAGTAAATCTGCTTCATCAGTCTGAATCCCCAAAACACTCTGACCTGTGTCTAAACCCTCCCACAAATCCACGTTTATATTTGGATCAGTTCATTCTATATCAGAGTGAAATCAGTGGAGTGTACCTAGGATGTGGAGATGTTCCAGAGAATGTTAAAAACATTAACACATCTAGCAGAGTTCTGTATCATGTTGCAAAGACTGGAATGACATTCCTCGACTATTATACACCCCTAATTCCATTGATTTAACAGACCCCCTTGTAAACAAGATGTGCCCCCATCACACAATCTGTGTGTGTCGAGATCAAATCCCCTGACCCTGTTCCATGTCGGCTGCCAATTCCAATTTTCATCTTTGGTCCGCGGTGACATGCCCCCGTATAGCATCTGCAAATTACTCTGGGAGTGAGATAGGGAGTTAGGCCTCCATTTTCTGCCGTGGCCCAAACACTCTACAGGAGAAACATTTAGACCCTACTCTGCCAAACATGAGGAAGAGATGGAAAACAAGATGTCTTCTCTGCCAAACAAGAGGTAGAGAAGGAGAACAAGACCGCTTCTATTTGATCCCTGCCCCAGCCAGCAGGCTTTCAAACTACCTCTCCATTTTGGATCCATTGGACAAGGAGATGGTCGATGGTCGCTGACTGAAACTCCATTGGACTGAACATCTGACAGAAAAAATAGCCAGACAAGGCAGCAAACATTTTATCCCATAAAAACATACAGAACACATAACAAAAAATTGGCCTACACTTGATTAGATTTACTTCAACAATGTGAGGACTCCACTTCCCAGAGTGCCCTCTGCTGGCCAGAATCAGAGCCTCTACTAGTGTGGGGTAATTATGGGATAATGTGCTGGAGATTCTCTTCATAGACCGGGTGAATAGTGATTCATTACAGGGGCTTAGAACCAGGGAGGGGGAGCAGGGGGAGGGAAGAGACACAGACACAGCATGACAAATTGCCAATGGATTTATCTGGGGTAATTAAACTATCAACCAGGGGAGAGAGACTGCACTGGGTCTAGCTGTACCCAAGAGTCAGTCACCACAGAAAAGAGGGGAGGGGGAAGAGGGGAAAGGGATAGGCAGACCACCAACAGATTATGTTATGTCAGGCTAGAAATAACAGATTATGTGTGTCATTTGGGCTCTGTGTTTATCATAATTAGTGTACACCTCTTTGAAAGGAAAGTTCACCCAACATTCAACATATTGGTTTCCTTACCTGTATTACTTTGTCCTTGGACTGCTTACGGTAAGGAAACCAATACTAGAACTTATCCAAACCCAAAACCGTGGATAGATAGGCACAACCATGGCACGGTGCAAAAGGAATACAACAGGATATAATGTGATGCCTAAGACACATTTTTACTTGTAGTCATTAGTGGCCGTTAGAATCTATGTTCCTTTTTCCTTCTTGTTTTGTCGGAATACAACAGAACATAATGAGGACCTACATGAAATATGTATTACATGTAATGGACATAAAAAAGGACTGGTCTTGTGAGTTGTTTTCTCTTCATTTTTTCAAATTTCTTTTGAACAATTGAATCCAATGAACTGAGCAGGCTGGGCTGACATGCTTACAGCCTTGCCAGGACTTTCTAAATATGAGCATGCATTTATAAGATTGTGCTGTTATTTATTTCTATTAATATGATTTATTATTGCTACATTTTATTTTTTTCTGACTGTTTTCCATGTTATTTGGTTAGTTCTCTAAAGCATCCTCATAGATATTTATGTTATCATGGGACTGCCCATATTTCCCTCTGGCCAATGCCAATTGGCAGCCAAGGGTTTTCCTTAGAACGCAAAGGTGCGTCATGAGTCAGGGAGATGGTCTGATGGTCTTAGTGACAACAGACCTAGATATGGGGGAGGTTTTAGTGGGTGGAATATTAGGACAATTGGAGGTTAACAAAGTTGCAGCTACAGTATGCTTAACAGTGAAAATTATTATGGTACAGCTATATGGACACTTAATCATCATGGTGCTTTTTAATGGTACGTTTATAAACATTGGTTGTGGTAAGTATAATTGAAACTTGGGTATCATTATGGTAAGTGGGGAAATAAGTATAGCAAGTTATAATTGTAACGGCTTAGCAGATCGTAAAAAAATATAAATTTTTACATTGCTAAAAAATAAAGAATATAATGTATATTGTTTACAGGAAACTTATTCTACAAATATAGATGAGGTTGGGTGGAAAAAGGACTGGGAGGGAAAAATAGATTTTTGTCATGTGCAAAGAAACTCAAAAGGGGTGATTATACTAATTAATACAAATTTTGATCCGATTGTGCAAACTGTGTAAACAGATCAACAAGGAAGATGGATTATTTTAAATATGCTATTGAACCAAAAACCGATCTGGATAATTAATCTATATGGGCCCAATAATGATGATCCACACTTTTTCGAAAAGCTCACAAGCAACAAAATAATCTATTATTATGGTGGGAGATTATAATACGGTTTAAAGTACCTCAATGGATCGTAAAGGAAATCATTCTACAAACTATCACCCTCAAGCACTTAAGGAGATCATAAATATTATGGGTACATTATAACTAGTTGATATATGGAGGTTGAAACCCTGATCTAGTGAGATATACATGGAGGCTTCATCAAGCTATTCGTCTTGATTACTTCCTATTCTTGTTCTTGCTGGCATCAAAAGTTTTTTAAATGTATTAATAGGAGACCGAATGCGATCGGACCACCATCTAATTGTCCTCCATATAACTCTTACTGAATTTCCACGTGGACTGGGATATTGGACATTTTATCAAAGCCTATTGGATGTGTACCATTATGTGTGTACCAATATGTACCAATTGTACCAATATGTACCAAGTGTACCAATATGTACCATTACATATTGGATTGGTAAAAAATACAGTGTTTACACTACCTTGTAGTTTACCAATAAAATGGGCAGATGATGAAGTAGACATACCTGTTATTCACATCTCAAAAAATATTAATGAAGTTACCACAATTAATTTCAATAGAAAGTTTACTTGTCTATTTATGGAAAATCACATTGATTAACTTTTTGATCCTATCACAGTTTACTTACTTAGGCACTGCCTACTCCAGGTGACAATTTTTTTTTAATCATATGAGCAAAAAATATTTCATGTTATTTGGAATGCTAAGCCAGACAAAATTGAACATGTCTATTTATATAATGAATATGAGTTTGGGGGGGCTAAAATTATAAAATATTAAAGCTTTAAACATCTCACTACAAGCTTTACTCATACATAAGTTATACTTAAACCCAAAATGGTTCTACTATTCTATTATTAAGAAAAGTCTCATCCTTTGTTAAAAAATTGCCTTTTTGCCTTCATTCAGATTACAACTTCTCATTTCCGACTAATTGAAAATGGAATTTTGTTTAAAGTACCGCCCATTCTCAACCAAGCCATACAAAGCTGGTTAAAATTTCAGTTTTATCCTCCAGAAAAGATATTACAAATATTACAACACATGTTATGGTTAAACTCAAATATACTGATGAATGAAAAAAACATGATTTATGTTAAACAATTTTAAAATAGAAACGGAAGAGTTATGTCACATATGCAGTTATCGAAATATATGGGAATATCTGCTCAATCCAAACTTAAAACCAGCTGATTGCAGCAGCACCACAAAAATGAAGGAGGCAAGTAGAAAGGGAGAAGGTAGGGGACTTGTTTGTCTGACAAATATTAAAGATACACATTGTCTGAAAGGAACTTGCATGAATATACAAATATACCAGTTTCATATGAGGACACAAATATTGACAGCTGCTCCATACAGGTTGCAAAATAAACGGTGTACCAATTCCATGGCACATGGTTTATAAACGGGTACAAAAAAACGACACTTGAATCAACACTTAAGAGTTTTTCAATTTCAATAATTATGTACAATTCTTGCCACCATCAAAATGCTATATACAGTTGAAGTATGAAGTGTACATACACCTTAGCAAAACATATTTAAACTCAGTTTTTCACAATTCCTGACATTTAATCCTACTAAAAATTCTGTGTTTTAGGTCAGTTAGGATCACCACTCTATTTTATGAATGTGAAATGTCAGATTAATAGTAGAAATAATTATTTATTCCAGCTGTTATTTCTTTCATCACATTCCCAGTGTGTCAGAAGTTTACATACACTCAATTAGTATTTGGTAGCATTGCCTTTAAATTGTTTAACTTGTGTAGGCCTCCTTGATCTCACACGCTTTTTCAGTTCTGCCCACACATTTTCTATATGATTGAGGTCAGGGCTTTGTGATGGCCACTCCAATACCTTGACTTTGTTGTCCTTAAGCCATTTTGACCCCAAGTATGGTTGGGGTCATTGTCCATTTGGAAGGCCCATTTGCGACCAAGCTTTAACTTCCTGATCGATGTCTTGAGATTCAATATATCCACATAATTTTCCTACTTCATGATGCCATCTATTTTGTGAAGTGTACCAGTTCCTCCTGCAGCGAAGCACCCCCACAACATGATGCTGCCACCCCTGTGCTTTACGGTTGGGATGGTGTTCTTCGGCTTGCAAGCCTCCCACGTTTTCCTCCAAATATAACAACGGTCATTATGGCCAAACAGTTCTATTTTTGTTTCATCAGACCAGAGGACATTTCTCCAAAAAGTACGATCTTTGTCCCCATGTGCAGTTGCAAACCGTAGTCTGGCTTTTTTTATGGTGGTTTTGGAGCAGTGGCTTCTTCCTTGCTGAGCGGCCTTTCAGGTTATGTCGATATAGGACTCGTTATACTGTGGGTATAGATACTTTTGTGCCTGTTTCCTCCAGCCTTTTCACAAGATCCTTTGCTGCTTTTCTGGGTTTGATTTGCACTTTTCGCACCAAAGTATGTTCATCTCTAGGAGACAGAACGCGTCTCCTTCATGAGCGGTATGACGGCTGCATGGTCCCATAGAGTTTATACTTGCGTACTATTGTTTGTATAGATATACTTGCGTACTATTGTTTATATAGATGACCGTGGTACTTACAGGCATTTGGAAATTGCTCCCAAGGATGAACCAGACTTGTGGAGGTCTACATTTTATATACACAGGTACACATCTAATTGACTCAAATGATGTCAGAAGCTTCTAAAGCCATGACATCATTTTCTGGAATTTTACAAGCTGTTTAAAGGCACAGTCATCTTAGTGTATGTAATCTTCTGACCCACTGGAATTGTGATACAGTGAATTATAAGTGAAATAATGTCTGTAAACAATTGTTGGAAAAATTACTTGTATCATGCACAAAGTAGATGTCCTAACCGACTTGCCAAAACTATAGTTTGTTAACAAGAAATTTGGGGAGTGATTGAAAAACGAGTTTTAATGACTCCAACCTAAGTGTATTTAAACTTCCAACTTCAACTGTATATGGGGCATACAACAATCTCAGCTCTGTAGATTTTGTTGCGAGGAGACAGAATCAATAGATCGTTTATTTTGGTACTGCCAAAATAAACCCATGACTGCGTAGCCACACACGTCTCCAACTCAATCATCAAGTTTGCTGACAACACAACATTGTAAGGCCTGATTATCAACAATGATGAGACAGCCTACAGGGAGGAGGTGAGGGCCCTGGTGGAGTGGTGCCAGGAAAATAACCTCTCCCTCAACATCAACAGAACGAGGGAGTTGATCATAGACTACAGGAGACAGCAGAGAGAGCACATTCCCATCTACATCAACAGGCTACATTGCAAGCTGTCTTTGAAAAGCCAGTCAGGTAAAAAGCAATTAAAGGGCCAGTGTTGTATTTTAAGACAGGCTTGAATATGCAAATAAGTCAATAGGCAGAGGGGTAGCCTACGTTGTCTGATTCTCTGTATGGTAATAATAATTAATTGTATTTTGTTAAGTGGTTTCCTGCATTATACAACACAATACAATGCAATTTACGACACCAATTTGGCTCATGGTGTTAGACCAAGTAAAGAATAATGAATTCATGTCAAGCCTTCATAATATAAAAACAATTTTAAAAGTCTCATGCAATGTAGGCCTCCATTGAACACTACATATAGGCTACTGTAGGCTATATCATAGAAAAGCTATTTCCATGTGAAAATGTTATGGGATTTGCTGCATTGGTTTTGTTGGTAGGCCTACATTATGTTCAAATAGCTATTGGCTACTGTCTAAAACAACCTCAGTGTCCACTGTAAACGCACACCGGAAGTTGCACAAAATTCTCACAACGTTCAAGTTTCCGCTCACAAGACCATACATTTGCTCAGTGCCCCAAAGAATTAGAGGGAACATTGGTTATACCCATATACCCATCCGGTCATGATGTTGGATCAGGCTAAATATTCAGTAGACTGTATCAAAAAGTTAAGGGTGAGTTTACACCTCCAACTCCCACATAGTCTCACCAAAGCCATCCGGACATGATCCTTTCTGTGAGCTTGTCAGCATCATAACGCTGAGAACATTTACGTGGAAAAGTTGATTTTCTCCTACTGTTTTATCTGATTTGGGAGCACTTGGAAAGTATTTTCTACATTTAAGAGATGGGAGAAAACTGACGGTGTGATAATAATATAATACCACCTACCCAACTACCCCTCAGCCCTCAAAATCTGTCTATTGTTGCTAAATCTGATCAAAAGTGCTTTACAGCATCAGTGAGTCATCTTGTCCAAGACATTTAGAGAATTGAACCTAATCTCAGCTCCATCAGCTCCATCATTCATTGAATCAGATGGCTCATTCATCACAAAACCGACTGATATTGCCAACTACTTTAATGATTTTTTAATTGGCAAGATGAGCAAATTTAGGCATGACATGCCTGCAACAAACGCTGACACTACACATCCAAGTATATCTGAACAAATTATGAAAGACAAGCGTTGTAATTTTGAATTCCGTGAAGTGAGTGTGGAAGAGGTAAAAAAAGTAGTGTTGTCTATCAACAATGACAAGCCACAACTTGGATGGAAAATTTCTGAGGATAATAGCTGATGATATTGCCACACCTTCAATTTTAAGCATACTAGAAAGTGTATACCCTCAGGCCTGGAGGGAAGCAAAAGTCCTTCCGCTACCTAATAATAGTAAAGTCCCCTTTACTGACTCAAATAGCTGTCCAATCAGCCTGTTACCAACCCTTAGTAAGGTTTTGGAAAACATTGTGTTTGACCAGATACAATGTTATTTTACAGACTTTCAACACGCTTCTGGGGAAGGACGTTCAACAAGCACAGCACTTACACAAATTACTAACAATTGGATGAGAGAAATTGATGATAAAAAAATTGTGTGGGCTGTTTTGTTACTCTTCAGTCCGGCTTTTGATTGATTATTGATCATAGTCTGCTGCTGGAAAAACGTATGTGTTATAGGCTTTACACCCCCTGCTATATTGTGGCTTTAGTCAAAGCCATATTGTTAGTAAAGATTGACAGAAGTAAGTCATTTTACCTACTGTTCTGAGTTAGTGGTGCACATGTAGCCTATATCCTGTTTTAAAGAAATGAAATCATTGAATATTGTAAGAGCTTTCACTGTCTGCTTATATGCCACCATTATTTATCCCACGGTTCTGACTTGGTGTACAGGGAGAACACTGTAAGAACGGCTCATGTTCTGAATTCTGTTGCTGTACATTTCAAAAGTGCTAAAGAAATAGTTATATTGACTACATCCATCAGCTTTCTCATTAAAGTCTTCATCGAAATTACGGATTGCCTCTTATCCTCTTCTCGTCCACTTATGCCATAGTTTGTACATCTCAACTGTCATTAGAAACCACATTTGTTTAAGCAAGTCAGCCATATCAGCTATGTTTTTTTAAAGGCAGTAAATGAGGCTGAATTAACTGTTTCGCTGGCAGACAAGGCTTCGCTGACTTGACAGCGGTAAGATGTTGGGACTGCTGCTGGGACAGCTTTATGTAGGCCCAGTTTGTGGACACAGTTAGTCACCGTTTTAGTGCAATTAATGTATTGTTTAGTGTAGTGTAGTGGTGGCATGCATCCCACTTGTTTTTTTCCCACTAAAATGTACATGCTAAAATCGCCACTGCCTACAATCAGCCACAGAACACAACTATTTGAAGCTGTCCAAACCCCTATAAGCTTCACTTTACAGTTTATTATGGAAGGAACATAAGGGATATATTATTATTAAAACATTTTTTTGGGGGGGGGGTTGTTGTAATTGTTACCCCTTTTTTCTCTCTAATTTTGTGATTACTATCTTGTCTCATCGCTGCAACTCCCCAATGGGCTCAGGAGAGGCAATGGTCGAGTCCCCCGAAACATGACCTGCCAAAGTCACGCTTCTTAACACCCACTTGCTGAACCCGGAAGCCAGCTGCAACAATGTGTCGGAGGAAACACCGTTCAACTGACGACTGAAGTCAGCCTGCAGACACCTGGCCCACCACAAGGAGTTGCTTGATGAGCCAAGTAAATTCCCCCCGGCCAAAACCTCCTCTAACCAGGACGATGCTGGGCCAATTATGTGCCGCCATATGGGACTCCTGGTCATGGCCAGTTCTAAATCCCAGGCTGTAGTGGATGCTGCACCTCAATTCAGCAAGGAACACAGCCTCCAGAGGAAAAGGAAGAGATTCCATGATGAGACCTCTCAAGAGGAGACAGCTCAGGACAGTGCAGCAATGGTGTTTCGGAACACAGTGTTTTTTACTGATATGGACATCATAAGTGACTTGGACACTAGGTTCTACACCACTGCAAAAATTGTAGAAGAATGTTCTGCTGTTCTGAAAGTTGGGCAGATTAGTCAGGATAAAGTCCTTTCTGTGTGCCAACCACTGATCATGAAGTATTCCAGAGATCTTACACCTGAGTCTCATAATGAAGTAAGACACCTGAACACTGTATATGCTGCCACTTTCCCCCCTTACTTGTTACCCCTTTTGGTCTCCTGAATGTAAATTGTAAGATGCAGCTGCAAAGCATTTCGGGAGAAGTGTGCATTGCTTTACGTATATTTTGCACACTGGCTGTGACTGCTGGTGGCAAGAGAGTTGTCAGTAAGCTAAAACTGATAAAAAAAACTATTTGAGGTCCACTATGTCCCAGGACAGGCTTTGCAGTCTTGCCATGCTGTCCGTTGAAAGTCAGTTAGCTGGAAAGCGGGACATGAAAGACTTGATCAGTGACTGCTAGCAAGAGGGTTCGACGCTGGGCTCTTGGTGAGTAAGGCTGATCAAGGGCCAGTGACAACAGTTAAATGACATGGCTATGGATATTGGATCACTACACACATGATGCCCACAGGCTGAGAGCAGACTGAGAAAAATATTTATCTCAAAGTAATGCCTGGATTGCCATACAATTTGTTGTGCACAATCATGACCCCAAGTGGAAGAAATCTATTGATTTGGTGACCACTTGACCTTTCCTCTATAACGTCACAATCAGGCCTTTTCATTTCCTTTTCCATTTTCCATTTCCACTTTTACAGCTGCTTATTTTCTAGATGGTATGTATACTTAGTTCAAAAATCTGCTGCAGATTTTATTATTTTGTTTGTTATATCATCCTATAGATGATCATGTTCATTGAGGTTAAAGAGGTTAATGTATATTTAAGTTATATTTATTTTAAGTTATTCATTAATGGTAAGAGAATTTTCAATCATTTTTCCGTTAAAATTATATGTAGACATTTAGACTGTAAAAGATGGCCTGTAGCACATTTCATATCAGTCTTGCATCAAATAGTGAATTCCGCTGTATGCAGAATATTGCATGCATGTCTGCACGGTGTTATATTTTCACAGCTCACTGTCAGTAAATATTGTACAGTAAATATTGGACTACAAGAGAGTTGCAAGCCTGCAAAGGTAGACTTATTTAAAGCTTCTGGAGTTCTGGAGGTGTGTGTGGGTTATGCAGGTTCCACAGGGTTGGTGTGGCCTGTGGTGGTGGGGCCCAATGTGGTATCTTTTTATGGGGCCCCTGTATCCCCCTCTATCCCTGTTGGCACCCCTGTTTACATATAAAACCTTACTTGCTCATCAGAAATTGTGAATAACTCACCACAGTTTAATAAGAGGGGTGTGCTTGAAAGGTTGCACAAAGCTCTGCAATGTTGTGTTGTATTGGAGAGGGTCTCAGTCGTAAATCCTTTTCCACACACAGTCTGGGCCTGTATTTAGTTGTCATGCTAGTGAAGGCCGAGAAACCACTCTCACATAGGTACGTGGTTGGAAACCGCATCAGTGTCTTAACAGCACGATTTGCCAATGCAGGACACTCTGAGTGCAGCCCTATCCAGAAATCTGGCAGTGGCTTCTGATTAAATTCTATTTTCACAGAACCACTTGTTGCAATTTCGATGAGGCTCTCTTTTCAGATATTGGTAAGTGGACTGGAGGCAAGGCATGAAAGGGATAACGAATCCAGTTGTTTGTGTCATCCGTTTCGGGATAGTACCTGTGTAATTGCACACTCAGCTCACTCAGGTGCTTCACTATATCACATTTGACATTGTCCGTAAGCTTGAGTTCATTTGCACACAAAAAAATCATACAATGATGGAAAGACCTGTTTGTTGTCCTTGTTAATGCAGACAGAGAAGAGCTCCAACTTCTTAATCATAGCCTCAATTTTGTCCCGCACATTGAATATAGTTGCGGAGAGAAAAAACATCAGACGAGAAAAAACCTGTCATCATGCAAGCGGTCAGAAAAGTTAAAATTATGGTCAGTAAAGAACTTTAAGCTAGTCTCTCAATTTAAAAAAAATGTGTCAAATGTGTCTTGATAACCAGTGCACTTCTGTATGTTGTAAAAGCATTACATGGGCGCGAGAGTTCAGGGGCCTTGCCTTAACAAAGTTAACCATTTTCACTGTTGTGTCTAAAACATCTTTCAAGCTGTCAGGCCTTCCCTTGTCAGGAAGAGCCTCTCGGTGGATGCTGCAGTGTACCCAAGTGTCATCGGGAGCAACTGTTTGCACGAGCGTTACCACTCCACTGTGTCTCCCTGTCATGGCTTTTGCTCCATCAGTACAGGTACCAACACATCTTGACCACCAAAGTCCATTTGATGTCACAAAGCTGTCCAGTGCCTTAAAAACATCCTCTCCTTTTGTCCTGGTTTCCAGTGGTTTGCAGAATAGGATGTCTTCCTTAATTGACCACCTATAAACGTAATAGACATATACCAGGAGCTGTGCCAGGCTTGCCACGTCTGCTGACTCATCCAGCTGTAACGCATATAATTCACTGACTTGTATGCGAAGCAGTAATTGTTTCAAAACATCTACTGCTGTCACGTTCGCTAGAATAAATGTCGGACCAAGGCGCAGCAGATGTTGAGTTCCACATTATATAATAGAAAGTGAAACTAAGCAAAGACAAAAACAAATAAACAATAAACTAACAACGAATTGTGACAACAGAGATGCTACGTGCACTAACTCAAAACAATATCCCATAAACACAGGTGGGAAAAACAGCTGCTTAAATATGATCCCCAATTAGAGACAATGATTACCAGCTGCCTCTAATTGGGAATCAGTTACAATCACCAACATAGAAAAACAAACCTAGAACCCCACATAGAAATAATAAACTAGACTAACCCACCAGTCATGGCCTAACCTAATCTACCATAGAAAATAAGAACTCTCTATGGTCAGGACGTGATACCTGCCATGTCACTGATATGTCGTGAAACAGTGTTGTTTAATGAAGGCATTGTCTGTATAGTTTTTTTGGCCTTTTCCTCAAGCATTGTCCCAGCAGGAAGAATTAAGTCCTCCACAATAGTATGGGGCTTGCCTGTTCTATCCACTCGGTAGCTCACCATATAAGACGCTTCTGGCCCCTTCTTATTAATGGTATCGGTTGCTTTTATACATGTCTTACTGAAACTCCCGTGGCTTATTTTTCAAATCGTTTCTAAATGTCTGCGCAAGAGTGAAGGTTTCATCGAGTTGTGAGATAGTACTTTTGCACATATAACACACTGTGGCGTTGGAAATTCAGTACTCCCAATATATGTGAACCCCAAATCAATGTAGTTCTCATCACATATGACCTTTCTTTGATGGTCCAATCAGGCCTTTTGTTGTTCTTTTCCATTTTCCATTTCAAACTGTCAGTGTCCATGCTGCTGGGCTAACAACAAATGTAGAATTACTGATGCTAGCATTGGATGTGCTCGTGGAAGCAGAACAACTTGTGATGTCAACAGGGGCAGGTGTAGTACTGCTGGTAGTAGCAGTACTACCAGTAGAGCTGGTATGTGTCTCTATGGACATGGGCCTTAATTAAAAAAAAAACATTTATACATTTTTGAGGAAACGGAATGAGCAGCATCTACTGTACGTTTGGCTACATACGGACCGTTAGTGGAATTCCCATGAGAGAGTATTGGTTAATGTGATTGGATGTTAATTATTTGACTAGGCTACCTGTATTTGACATTATGTTGTTATTTCGCTGAACACTAGATGGTTTAATTTTATATTTAGCAGTGAAACGAGGCTACTCAATCGAGAAAAAAACATCACCCAAATGTACAGCCCAGTTGGAAAATCTAGACCCCAAGTGGAAGAAATCTATTGATTTGGTGACCACTTGACCTTTCCTCTAGCGTCACAATCAGGCCTTTTCCTTTTCTTTTCCATTTTCCATTTCAAATCTGCTGCGTACCTCTGAAAGCATTGCGCGTACCCCTGGGGAATAGCCGAGTTAGCCTGTTGGCAGCAGTCTCTCCACAGGGACCTCTAGACCAGCCACTTAACCTGGATACCTTCATTGTAATGGATCAGAAACAGGGACAAACGTAACAAAAAGTGGATCATTGTAATGATCAGAAACAGGGACAAACGTACAAAAGTGTAACCATTGTAATGATCACTGAAATGCAGTCTACATTCATAATGTAAAACCAAACGTTTTCTATTTTTAAATGAAAAGAAACAGGGACAAACGTTTAACGGACAAACAGCCTAGGGAATGTAGTCTACATTCATTGTAATGATCACTGGAAACAAGGACAAACATAACCTAGGAAAAGTAGTCTACATTCATTGTAATGGATCAGAAACAGGGACAAACGTAACCTAGGAAAAGTAGTCTACATCCATTGTAATGGATCAGAAACAGGGACAAACGTAACCTTGGAAAAGTAGTCTACATCCATTGTAATGTATGGATTCAAGTTGATTGCAAGAACAATTCTACAGTATGTGTATGTTAGCAGTATACAGAGATCCTACAATTCTTCAACATGCAATTCTATAGCACCACAATCTGGAAACTCTATCAATCATGTATGCTTCTGTGCATAAACCTCGTCCAGCATAAGATAGCAGCTAGGATCATTAGGCATTTGCTGATATTGTCAGCTCAGCTAAAGCTACTGTAGCTACCCCCATTGCACCAATCTCTGGCTGTACCCAACTGCTCTCCACCCCTAATCGAACCCCTTAAACCACACATACTTTGCCTGGCTCGAGACTGAAAGGAGTCTTGCTGGGCCCATCTGGCCATGTAAAGGGACTGTGGTTGGCCTGTCAGATCATCACTGGGGACCCCCTCCTTAGATAGTGCCTCCAACACACACTCACACACACACACACACACACACTAGGGGTAGGCAGAGCTAATGAATAATTGATATCTTTGTTTACTTATTTATTAATTAATGATCAGTTGATTAGCTTCCCACAGAGCTAGAGCATGGTAGCAACTAACATAGACAATCACCCACAAACAAACAGTGAAACCCAGGCTACCTAAGTATGATTCTCAATCAGAGACAACTAATGACACCTGCCTCTGATTGAGAACCATACTAGGCCGAAACTTAGAAATCCGCAAAATCCTAGAAAAACAAACATAGACTGCCCACCCCAACTCACGCCCTGACCATACTAAATAATGACAAAACAAAGGAAATAAAGGTCAGAACGTGACAAGAGTGGCCAGAAAAAAGCCATTGCTTTAACTTCTTGGTGACAGGGGGCAGTATTTTCACATCCGGATTAAATGCATGCCCAAATTCAACTGACTGCTACTCATCCCCAGAAGATAAGATATGCATATTATTATTAGATTTGGATAGAAAACACTCTGATGTTTCTAAAACTGTTTGAATCATGTCTGTGAGTATAACAGAACTTATTTAGCAGGCGAAACCCTGAGGACAAACCATTCAGATTTTCTTTTTTGAGGTCACTCTCTTTTCAATGGGTTTTCATTGGGAATCCAGATTTTTAAGGGACCTTCTTGCAGTTCCTATCGCTTCCACTGGATGTCAACAGTCTTTAGAAATTGTTTGAGGTTTTTCCTGAGTGTAATGAAGAAGTACGGCCATCTTGAACGAGGGTAACTTGAAATGTACTGTTAGATAGAGGCGCGTGACCAGCAAACATGCTACAGTTTGTTTTCCTCCTGTATTGAACACAGATCATCCCGTCTTCAATTTTATAGATTATTTACTTTAAAAAGTACCTAAAGTTGTACTACAAAATTAGTTTGAAATGTTTTGGCAAAGTTTACAGGTAACTTTTGAGATATTTTGCAGTCACATTGCGCAAGTTGGAACCGGTGTTTTTCTGGATCAGACGCGCCAAATAAATGGACATTTTGGATATATATCGACGGAATTAATCAAACAAAAGGACCGTTTGTGATGTTTAAGGGACATATTGGAGTGCCAACAAAAGAAGCTCGTCAAAGGTAAGGCATGAATTATATTTTTATTTATTGGTTTTGTGTCGCGCCTGCAGGGTAGAAATATGCTTTTCTCTCTTTGTTTACTATGGTTCTATCCTCAGATAATAGCATCGTTTGCTTTCGCCAAAAAGCCTTTTTGAAATCTGACATGTTGGCTGCAGTGTAGCTTTAATTTGCTATCTTGCATGTGTGATTTCATGAAAGTTAGATTTTTATAGTGATTTATTTGAATTTGGCGCTCTGCATTTTCCCTGGCTTTTGGCCAGGTGGGACACTACCGTCCCACATATCCCAGAGAAGTTATTAAAGAAAAAAATAAGCCTTTTGTGTTTGCCAAAAGGCATGTAGGAGACTCCCCAAACATATGGAAGAAGGTACTCTGGTTAGATGAGACTAAAATTTTGCTTTTTGGCCATCAAGGAAAATGCTATGTCTGGCTCAAACCCAACACCTCCATCACCCCGAGAATATCATCCCCACAGTGAAGCATGGTGGTGGCAGCATCATGCTGTGGGTATGTTTTTCATCGGCAGGGACTGGAAAACTGGTCAGAATTGAAGGAATGATGGATGGCGCTAAATACAGGGAAATTCTTGAGGGAAACCTGTTTCAGTCTTCCAGAGATTTGAGACCGGGACGGAGGTACACCTTCCAGCAGGACAATGACCCTAAGCATACTGCTAAAGCAACACTCAAGTGGTTTAAGGGGAAACATTTAAATGTCTTGGAATGGCCTAGTCAAAGCCCAGACCTCAATCCAATTGAGAATCTGTGGTATGACTTAAATATTGCTGTACAGCAGTGGAATCCATCCAACTTGAAGGAGCTGGAGCAGTTTTGCCTTGAAGAATGGGCAAAAATCCCAGTGGCTAGATGTGCCAAGCTTATAGAGACATATCCCAAGAGACTTGCAGCTGTAATTGCTGCAAAAGTTGGCTCTATAAACATTTGATTTTGGGGGGTGTGAATAGTTATGCACGCTCAAGATCTTTAGTTTTTTTTGTCTTATTTCTTGTTTGTTTCACAAGAAAAAATATTTTGCATCTTCAAAGTGGTAGGAATGTTGTGTAAATCAAATGATACAAACCCTCAAAAAATATTTTTTAATTCCAGGTTGTAAGGCAACAAAATAGGAAAAATGCCATAGAGGTGAATACTTTCGCAAGCCACTGTAGGTACTTGTTTTTTTTGGTCCAATTTATATCATGTTGCCCTTTTCTTCTTTTTTTAAACAGCAAATTAAGGGCCATATCATTTTGTTACTGAGTCATTCAAAAGCCTATTTAGACCCATAGTAACATTTTGCAACTACATTAAGACACTGTGAATGTCTGTAATGATTTGTAGGTATTGGAGTGTATTAGCTGGCCCAGGGGCCTCTTGTGGTTGCCAGTAGAAGGGCCCTTTGGGACCAATCTGACACCTCATGAATATGAATGAAGAAGTAACTGGGTAGAGCCTGGAATCTGATGACAGTGTAGGGAAATAACATCAATGGGGATATGACTTCTCAGTCCTGTCTGAGAAGCTATTATAAAGTGATGTGTGTGTGTCCGGGGGGTGGGGGATGGGGGGGAAACGACGACAACCTGTGTGTGTCCCTCCCAAGAGAGATGTATGTTCCCTTTTCATCATCAGACCTCACGTGGTGATAATTACCCCAAAATCTATATAACCAACCCTACGTCCTACCCCCCACACGCCTTCATGCATATGTTTTATTTCTCATTGTGAGCTATTAATATGTGTCTTGAACATAGTGATAGGTGAGATTACGATTTTAACAAGGGAAGAGCATCATTTTGGAGTTTCTTGCAGTGTGACATACTTGTATTAGATCAATACAATACCACTGAGACTGACAGCGTTTGAACAATTTAGTAATTTATGTTAATGACTGTACTTTCCTGTGATTTGGAAAAAGTCAACAAGATAACAAAATCCAGTCCAGCGAAAAAGCACTAAGAGCTGAATAGGGACATAAGAAAACAAGAAAATGCTCATCCAGAGGCTGTACTCCAGTGATTTCAATGCAGGAAAACTCTAATCTGTTTTACCAAAATTTTACCAGCATGTCACCTAGAGGGAAAAACCCCCTCTAGATCACCTTTACTCCACACACAGAGACGCATACAAAGCTTTCCCTCCCCATCCATTTGGCACATCTGAACATAACTCTATCCTCCTGGTTCCTGCTTACAAGCAAAAACTCTAACCTGAAATACCATTGACATGCTTAAAATATGGAAGTAGTAAGATGAAGCGGATGCTAAATTACAGGACAGTTTCATTAGCACAGACTGGAATATGTTCTGTGATTCATCCAATGACATTGAGGAGTTTACCACATCAGTCACCAGCTTCATAAATAAATGCATATTCAAAGTCGTCCAAACACTGACCGTACGTGCATATCCCAACCAGAAGTCAAACATTACAGGCAACATCCGCACTGAGCTAAAGGCTAGAGTTGCCACTTTCAAGGAGCAGAACACTAATCCGGACCCTTATAAGAAATCCTGCTACGCCTTCTGACAAACCATCAAACAGCCAAAGCATCAATACAGGACTAAGATTGAATCATACCACACTGGCTCAGATGCTCGTTGGATGTGGCAGGGCTCGCAAACTATCACAGATTACAAAGGGAAACCCAGATGTGAGCTGCCCAGTGACGCAAACCTACCACACTAGCTAAATGCCTTCTACACCTGCTTCGAGACAAGCAACACTGAACCATGAGCAAGAGCACCAGTTGTTCCAGACGACCGTGTGATCACACTCTCTGTGGCCGATGTGAATAAGACCTTAGTTAGTCCAGGTAAGCTAATTAGTTAGTCCAGGTAGGTATTTGGTTAACTATTTAACTATCTGCATTGAGCCTTTATGACTCATCACATATGCTGCTGCTGCTGTTTTATCATCTGTCACTTTATTCCTAGTTATATGTACATATCTAGCTCAACTACCTCGTACCCCTGCGCATATCGACTCGGTACTGTTGCCCCGTGTATATAGGCAAGTTATCGTTACTCATTGTGTATATATTATTAGTTACATTTTTTACGTATTTTACTTTTCTACTATTTCTCTATTTTCTTTCTCTCTGCATTGTTGGAAGTAATCATTTCACTATTAATCTATACCTGATGTTTACGAGGCAAATAAAATTTGATGACAAATACAATTTGATTTGTTTTGACTGCACTGTGAGAATGCTGTTTATCGGCTAGAGCTCAGCTTTTACCACCATAGTGCTCTCCAACCTCTTCACTAAGCTGTGGGCCTTGTGTCTGAACTCCTCCCTGTGCAACTGGATCCTAGATTTCCTGACAGGCCGATCACAGATGGTCAGGGTAGGCAACAACAATTCTGCCACGCTGAACCTCAACAACGGGGCCCCCCAGGGGTGTGTGTTCAGCCCCCCCTTCTGTACTCCCTGTTCACCCATGACTTTGTGGCAACGCACGACTCCAACTCAATCATCAACTTTGCCGATGGCACGACAGTGGTAGGTCTGATTACTAACAACGACGAGACCGTCTACAGGGAGGAGGTTTGAGCTCTGGCAGAGTGGTGCTAGGACAATAACCTCTCCCTCAACAAAATTAAGGAGCTTATTGTGGACTACAGGAGACAGAAGAGAGAGCACACCCACCATCCTCATCGATGGGGCCGCAGTGGAGAAGGTCAAAAGCTTCAAGTTCCTCTGCGTGCACATCACTGACAACCTGAAATGGTCCCTTCACACAGACAGCATGGTGAAGAAGGTGCAACAGCGCCTCTTCAACATTAGGAGGCTGAAGAAATTTAGGCTTGGCCCCTATGACCCTCACAAACTTCTACAGATACACCATTGAGGGCATTCTGTTGGGCTGTATCACTGCCTGGTATTGTAACTGCTACGCCCTCAACCGTATGGCTCTCCAAAGGGTGGTGAGGGCAGCCCAATGCATCACCAGGGGCACACCCAGTCATCCCTACAGGACATCTACAGCACCCAGTGTCAAAGGAAGGCCAAGATCATTAAGGAACTCAGCCACTCGAGCCACGGATTGTTCACTTGGCTACCGTCCGACAGACGGAGACAGCACAGGTGCAGACAGAGAGACTAAAAAACAGCTTCTATTACCAGGACATGAGACTGTTGAACAGCTTCTATTACCATCAGACTGTTGAACAGCCTCTATTACCATCAGACTGTTGAACAGCCTCTATTACCATCAGACTGTTGAACAGCTTCTATTACCATCAGACTGTTGAACAGCTTCTATTACCATCAGACTGTTGAACAGCTTCTATTACCATCAGACTGTTGAACAGCTTCTATTACCATCAGACTGATGAACAGCTTCTATTACCATCAGACTGTTGAACAGCTTCTATTACCAGACCATCGGACTGTTGAACAGCCATCACTAGCCGCCGACCACACACACACACACACACACACACACACACACACACACACACACACACACACACACACACACACACACACACACACACACACACACACACACAGCCAACATTGCTGTCCCATGCTGTAGAGACATTGAACCACTGTACATTGTATTTCAGTTACACTGTTTATACACACCGCATATAAATGTATACACTGGATTATTGACATTGCTTACACTAATATGTCTACTGCTGTACATGTCATTCTTAGCTGATTTGTGTAAATTCTCCTGGTGTACATAAGTCTAGATTGCATTTGATTACTGCTACAGTGCTACACTACTTGACCAAAAGTATGTGGACACCTGCTCTTCGAACATCTCATTAAAAAATCATGGGCATTAATATGGAGTTGGTCCCCCCTTTGATGCTATAACAGCCTCCACTCTTCTGGGAAGACTTTCCTCTCGATGTTGGAACATTGCTACACAGACTTGCTTCCATTCAGCCACAAGAGCATTAGTGAGGTCGGGCACTGATGTTAGGGCGATTAGGCCTGGCTCACAGTCGGTGTTCCAATTCATCCCAAAGGTGTTCGATGGGGTTGAGGTCAGGGCTCTGTGCAGGCCAGTCAAGTTCTTCCACACCGATCTCAACAAGCCATTTCTGTATAGACCTCACTTTGTGCACGTTGGCATTGTCATGCTGAAACAGGAAAGGGCCTTCCCCAAAATTTTTGCCACAAAGTTGGAAGCATAGAATCATCTAGAATGTCATTGTATGTTGTAACATTAAGGTTGACCTTTACTTGGAACTAAGGAGCTTAGCCCGAACCATGAAAAACAGCTCCAGACCATTATTCCTC
Source organism: Oncorhynchus tshawytscha (assembly GCF_018296145.1). Classification (NCBI taxonomy): domain Eukaryota; kingdom Metazoa; phylum Chordata; class Actinopteri; order Salmoniformes; family Salmonidae; genus Oncorhynchus; species Oncorhynchus tshawytscha. Next base: position 12,787,746 of record NC_056434.1, on the reverse strand, counting down.
CTCCACCAAACTTTAGTTGGCACTATGCATTTAGACAGGTAGCATTCTTCTGGCATCCACCAAATGGATATCACTCCAGCCAACACTTGGCATTGCGTATGGTGATCTTAGGCTTACTGAAGAGTTCATTCCTCTTGCGCCAGTCCATTGCACTACACACAATACCCCATAATCACAAAAGCAAAAACAGATTAAAAAACATAAAAATAAAAAACAGATACCTAATTTATATAAGAATTTAGACTCTTTGCTATGAGACTTGAAATTGATCATCCTTGAGATGTTTCTACTTGATTGGAGTCCACCTGTGGTAAATTAAATTTATTGGACATGATTTGGAAAGGCACACACCTGTCTATATAAAGTCCCACAGGTGACAGTGCATGTCAGAGCAAAAACCAAGCCATGAGGTCGAAGGAATTGTTCGTAGAGCTCTGAGACAGGATTTTGTCGAGACACAGATCTGGGAAAGGGTACCAAAACATTTCTGCAGCATTGAAGGTCCCCAAGAACACAGAAGCCTCAGTCATTCTTAAATGGAAGAAGTTTAGATCCACCAAGACTCTACCTAGAGCTGGCCGCCCGGCCAAACTGAGAAATCGGGGAAGAAGGGCCTTGGTCAGGGAGGTGGCCAATAACCCTATGGTCACTCTGACAGAGCTCTATAGTTCCTCTGTGAAAATGGGAGAAACTTCCAGAAGGACAACCATCTCTGCAGCACTCCACCAATCAGGCCTTTATGGTAGAGTGGCCAGTTGGAAGCCACTCTTCAGTAAAAGGCACATGACAGCCCACTTGGAGATTGCCAAAATGCACCTATAGACTCTCACACCATGAGAAACAAGATTCTCTGGTCTGAAGAAACCAAGATTGAACTCTTTGGCCTGAATGCCAAGCGTCACATCTAGAGGAAAACTGGCACCATTCCTACGGTGAAGCATAGTGGTGGCAGCATCATGCTATGGGGATGTTTTTCAGCGGCAGGGACTAGGAGACTAGTCAGGATCGAGGGAAAGATGAATGGAGCAAAGTACAGAGAGATCCTTGATGAAAACCTGCTCGCTCCGGAGCGCACACAACCTAAGACTGGGGCGAAGGTTCACCTTCCAACAGAACAATGACCCTAAACCATACAGCCAAAGCAATGCAGGAGCGGCTTCGGGACAAGTCTCTGAATTTCTTTGAGTGGCCAGAGCATGGACTTGAACCCGATCGAACATCTCTGTGGAGACCTGGAAATAGCTGTGCAGTGACGCTGACCATACAACCTGACAGAGCTTGAGAGGATCTGCAGAGAAGAATGGGAGAAACTCCCCAAATACAGATGTGCCAAGCTTGTAGCGTCATACCCAAGAAGACATGATGCTGTAATCGCTGACAAAGGTGTTTCAACAAAGTACTGAGAAAAAAGTCTGAAAACTTATGTAAATGTGATATTTCAGTTTTTTATTCATAATACATTTGCAAAAAACTAATAAAAACAGTTTTTACTTTGTCATTATGGGGTATTGTGTGTAGATTGATGAGGAGAAAAAACTATTTAATACCATTTAGAATTAGGCTGTAATGTAACAAAATGTAGAAATTGTCAAGTGGTCTGAATACATTCCGAAGGAACTGTATATTATGTATTTGGGTTGTTAATTTAATTTGTCCGAACGTTCTTGATTTCTTGTATTTTCTGTATTTATTTCCCTGTAACATTGTAATTGTTTGATGTGTTATTGTATTGTTAGGAGCTAGCAACATTAGCATTTCGCTGCACCTGCTGTAACACCTGCTGAACTGTTTACGTGACCAAACTTTCATTCGATTTGAAGGATCTAAACCTAGGCTCACAGCATGAAAGAACCCCTCGGACTATAGCAGTGATCCATAGGGAAGAAGGAAGGTTATAAGGCATGAAGGATGAAGGATCTGTGATTCCTCTCATACTGATTAGAGGAACTGGAGTAACATGTACTACACAGTGTAACTGTACTGCAAACTGTGTGATATAGGAGATAGATGCAAACATTAGTGCTGTGTACATTTTAGGACATCCTTATCCTCATAAGACCAGCAGTGTAGTTTACTTAAGATTTAGTATGTACGGCTACACAGCAGAAATGAAAAAGTGGTGCTTTTGCTGAGTGGAATAGTCTTGGAACACAGATCCGAATCCATGTTATTGATCCGTGTGTTTCATATCCTTCTCTGCCGTCCATCAACCCTATGTGCAGTGTATAGGGCAACTTTATACTTTCTGAAAAGTGTAATTAAAGATGAATGAACCACAGCGTGACAGAAATTACAGGGCCATGATTACATGTTGTACCATTGTGAGTAATGGTTGTGGAGGATACATTCAGCTAAGACTGCGACTAGTTTAACTTTCTGTACTGGACTGTATGGGAGACTCATTTTGACAAAAAAACGTCAGTGGTTGAATGGTTGAGCAGTACAGTACCTCCTTCGGCAGATGAAGCACAGGAGTAGCCTCGCGGTGGAAAGCGATGTGTTTGAATGTTTTACTGTCCATCACACCCCCTTGGAATCAGCTGTTTTTTTCTCAAAAGAGAAAAGCATTTAAATATTTCAAAACGATATGTTTCTTATCCTTTTATCTATAAAATGCCTTCCACAACTAGATACATTTGGTTTTTATCTATAAAATGTCTTTCACAACTAGATACATTTGGTTTTTATCCTTTCACACATTTATTTGGGGATTCCATCCCTGTAAACGTCATTTTCCTGAAGATGCGCTAGTGGAAGAGTCTCATTTCATACAAGCGCATTTTCGTCCATGGTTCCTCTCCTTGCTGCCTCTCCTCGATTACTTTTGACCTTTTTCAAAAGAACCAAGAGAGGATGAGTTGAGCAATAACAGATTCTTCCAATGATTCTCCCTATGTTGAGGCTTGTCCTGGTTGCCATGTAACCATTGCGCTTTGACCACAAGATCCTCTGATAGTAATTTCATTGGTCCAGACATGTCAGCTGATTCACCTTTTTTGATGACGTGTCACTTCCTGGTTACATCCTTACCTAAAAAATAACCCTAAATTAAAACTAATATGTCAGTTTATGTGACATACATTATAACTACAGTTTTGACATTCTTCTAATGAGACCCTGTTGAAATGAAGTGATATTTCCTGTTTGGCATGAATTTTAACTCGATTTTATGTCTTATTTAGGAGCACTGCTACATAATATAACAATATTTCCATAACACAGTACAATAAATGCTCATGTCTCCAAGGGGTAAAATATGACAGTTAATGTCACGTTCTGACCTTTATTTCCTTTGTTTTGACATTATTTAGCATGGTCAGGGCGTGAGTTGGGGTGGGCAGTCTATGTTTGTTTTTCTATGATTTGGGTATTTCTATGTTTTGGCCTAGTATGGTTCTCAATCAGAGGCAGGTGTCATTAGTTGTCTCTGATTGAGAATCATACTTAGGTAGCCTGGGTTTCACTGTGTGTTTGTGGGTGATTGTTCCTGTCTCTGTGTTTGCACCAGATAGGGCAGTTTTGGTTTTCCACGTTTCTTGTTTTTGTATTCAGTTGTTCATGTGTATATTTACGTATTAAAAGAACCATGGACACTTACCACGCCGCATATTGGTCCTCTGATCCTTCTCGCCTCTCCTCTTCGGAAGAAGAGGAGGAAATCCCTTACAGTTAAGGGATGCTAGAAGTGGCTGGAGTCCTAGTCAAGACAGGGAGAGTAATCATAGCTGTAAATATACAGTATAAAAAAAGGCATTTAAGCGATGCAGCCCTTTTAAATAAGGCCAGGGAATAATCTGGTTCCTCCGTAGATCCAGCAGGTATTTGCAGAAACATTCGGCGGTGACACAGATCTACAGAATCACTTTAAGTTTCTAGCCACTCCTTCTCCTGCTGTCACTCTAGATACCGCTAAAAATGATTTGGGATCTCTAATCTCCCAGTTTTTCTTAGACTTTTCAAAGTCTCTAATATCATAAGGAGATTATTTGATTTATAATTGATTGAGTGCATTTGCTGGAGTGTCACTTCAAAGTGATGTAAATTGAAGAGGCGTTTAAGAAGGAGGAGAAGGAGTTGTGTACCCGGCACTGTGAGTCAGGAGGAGGAGCTGTGTATCCGGCACTGTGAGTCAGGAGGAGGAGCTGTGTACCCGGCACTGTGAGTCAGGAGGAGGAGGAGGAGGAGGAGGAGCTGGCGAGGTTGTGGGGGGAGTGGTGTGGAACAGAGAGAATGTCACTCTCCGGCCTCTAGGTCTCCAGGCTGCTCGTTTTGGCCCACACCTGTCACCATCGTTACGCGCACCTGCTCGTCATCAGACTCACCTAGACTCCATCACCTTCCTGATTACCTTCCCTATATATGTCCCTCCCTTTGGTTCCTTCCCTATATATGTCACTCCCTTTGGTTCCTTCCCTATATCTGTCACTCCCTTTGGTTCCTTCCCTATATATGTCACTCCCTTTGGTTCCTGCCCTATATATGTCACTCCCTTTGGTTCCTTCCCTATATATGTCACTTCCTTTGGTTCCTTCCCTATATATGTCACTCCCTTTGGTTCCTTCCCTATATATGTCAATCCCTTTGGTTCCTTCCCTATATATGTGAATCCCTTTGGTTCCTTCCCTATATATGTCACTCCCTTTGGTTCCTTCCATATACTGTATATGCCACTCCCTTTGGTTCCGTCCCTATATATGTCTCTCCCTTTGGTTCCTTCCTTATATATGTCACTCCCTTTGGTTCCTTCCCTATATATGTCAATCCCTTTGGTTCCTTCCCTATATATGTCACTCCCTTTGGTTCCTTCCCTATATATGTCAATCCCTTTGGTTCCTTCCCTATATATGTCACTCCCTTTGGTTCCTTCCCTATATATGTCACCCCCTTCGGTTCCTTCCCTATATATGTCAGCCCCTTTGGTTCCTTCCCTATACATGTCAATCCCTTTGGTTCCTTCCCTATATATGTCACCCCCTTTGGTTCCTTCCCTATATATGTCACCCCCTTTGGTTCCTTCCCTATATATGTCACCCCCTTTGGTTCCTTCCCTATATATGTCACTCCCTTTGGTTCCTTCCCCAGGCATTATTGTTTCTGTTTCAGTTTCATATCTGTGTGCTGTTAGTGTTCCTTGTTTTTGCATTACGTTGTGTTTATTTATTAAAACATTCACTCTCTGAACTTGCTTCCCGATTCTTAGCGCACATCGTTACAGAGAAAGAAAGTAGGAGGCGTGTGTCTTCTCGGTTCTTAACAGAGAGAGCTCGGAGTGAAAGGGAGCTGATCCACGCAGTTTACGGAAAATGGGCTCTCGCATAGATGTGGCTCGCATGAAGTAGGAAGGTGTCTGAGGATGGCAAGCAACCAGCCGTGGTGACTGAGAATCATTTTTTCTCACCTTAAGATGCTTCAGAGAGAAGTTTGCTTTATCTTAACCCTTTCCTTTTCCTTAGCCACCTACTAGGTGACTTTCTGACACCTCTGAGAGACTCTGGATGGTGACAGGTCTTCTCTGGTGAAACATATCTGTAAGAGCCTCTTTCCATATCAAGCCTTTAATATCTCACTTACTTTTCACTGTGAAACCACAATGTATTGTTATTAAGTGTAACAATGCTAAGTTTTCAGGAGCCTCACATTTCTTAATCTCCGTCTCTGGATTTCCAGCACAGAGACGCGGAATTCTTTACACAGCCAGGGTGGAAGATTGGAGCCCAAAGATTCCTCCTCCCCTTTTCCCCCTGCAAATCCCAATCCAAACCCCGAACCCTCAGGACTCCCCTGCTGGTTTGCCAAGACCACTCAATATGTAGCCCAGATTTTTTTTTTGGGGGGGGGGGGCGGATCTTCATCACAAAACACAGAGGAAAGGAGATATTGGATATTTGCTATAATTGGAGGTGTGACTGTACCTACATACCCCAACCAGAAGCCATGGATTACAGGCAACATCCGCACTAAGCTAAAGGGTAGAGCTGCCGCTTTCAAGGAGCGGGACTCTAACCAGGGAAGCTTATAAGAAAACCTGTTATGCCCTCTGACGAACCATAAAACAGGCAAAGTTCCAAAACAGGACTAAGATCGAATAGTACTACCGCAGCTCCGACACTCACCGGATGTGAAACCTTACAGACTACAAAGGGAAGCACAGCCGAGAGATGCCCAGTGACATGAACCTACCGCACAAGCTAAATTACTTCTATGCTCGCTTCGAGCCAAGTAACACTGAAACATGCATGGGAGCATCAGCTGTTTCAGACGACTGTGTGATCACGCTCTCAGCAGCCGATGTGAGTAAGACCTTTAAACAGGTCAACATTCACAAGGCCGCAGGGCCAGACTGATTACCAGGACGTGTACTCCAAGCATGCGCTGACCAACTGGCAAGTGTCTTCACTGACATTTTCAACCTCTCCCTGTCTGAGTCTGTAATACCAACATGTTTCAAGCAGACCACCATAGTCCCTATGCCCAAGAACACTAAGTTAACCTGCCTAAATGACTACTGACCCGTAGCACTCAGATCTGTAGCCATGAAGTGCTTTGAAAGGCTTGTCATGACTCACATCAACACCATTATCCCAGTAACCCTAGAGCCACTCCAATTTGCATACCATCCCAACAGATCCACAGATGATGCAATCTCTATTGCACTCCACACTGCCCTTTCCCACCTAGACAAAAGGAACACCTATGTGACAATGATATTCATCAACTACATTTCAGCATTCAACACCATAGTGCCCTCAAAGCTCATCACTAAGTTAAAGACCCAGGGACTAAACACCTCCCTCTGCAACTGGATCCTGGGCTTCCTAACGGGCCGCCCCCAGGTGGTAAGAGTAGGTAACAACACATCCGCCACACTGATCCTCAACACGTGGGCCCGTCAGTGGTGCATGCTCAGTCCCTTCCTGTACTGCCTGTTCACACATGACTGCACGGCCAGGCAAAACTCCAACACCATCATTAACCCATTTAATACAACATTTTCCCAGACATGAAAATATCCAAACCATGTGTTATTAGTAACCCTTTGAAATAATCATTTATTTTTTGTATTTTTCACCTACTTTTCCATTAAAATGTATGTTTTATGTTCAGTCACAATTGTGACCGGTGGGATAATGTGATATACACTGAATGAACATATTTCTCCTACGCAGTCATCTTATATCCCAGCCCAGTTATTAACACATTTAAAACTCTGTCACTGGCAGTCCCCAGCATTTCCACTAGAATGCCCCATCACATTCTAGTGTGACTATTTTACACATCAAAAACCCTTTATTGAAACATTAATATTGTAACATTTGAACTTATTCAAATATTCATTGTAACATTGTTATTGTGACATTTTAGTGCAACATTCACTAACAACTGTATAGCAGTCATGTGATTCATTCACATTGAACAGAAAGGTAACATTTAGGATGGAGGTAGCCTGTAGAATATGCATTCAATTAGAGGCCTACACTGAACATACCATAGTGGTAGGCTTCAGAACCAAGTGCACGAGTAGTTTGTGCATCACTATTTTGAACTGCGATCAGTCAGACCTACTGTCATACAGTTGCTTGTTCTTGGTCTGGGTGGAGTAGAGGTTGGACATTTCAATGGTGATCTCTCTTAGGGTAGGTGGATCCATTAGTAGGAAAACATCCATTGGGTTGAGGGCAGCTTTGTTTTACACATTCTGCAGCATTGGGGCTGTATACTATGTGTTCTGGAATCACAGCATTGGGGCTGTATACTATGTGTTCTGGAATCACAGCATTGGGGCTGTATACTATGTGTTCTGGATCACAGCATTGGGGCTGTATACTATGTGTTCTGGAATCACAGCATTGGGGCTGCATACTATGTGTTCTGGAATCACAGTGGTGGCAGGCCTCTTTGATCGTTTGAACACTCCATCTTTATTTTTGATCACCTGCAGCTTTTCCCTTGGCTCTTCTGACTGGACCCTCTAGCGGGTAGAGGCCCTTGGCTCTTCATTGTCAACAGTGGAGTCGGGTGGTGGGTGGGAGAGGGGGGGGGGGTGAGGGTTTGGTCATCATCACTGATAATGTTGTCCCTGCATTCAACAGCCTGGCTGGCAAATGGCCTGTCTCCCCCTCATTGTCCATATCTGACCCAGCGCTATCACAATCACTGAGGACAGCATCTTTCTCATTTTGAGGGATGAATGCAATGTTGCATGCCTTGTCTGGGCGGTCACCTAGATCTAACATATCCAGAACTTGACTCAAAGTCAAACTAAAAGAAAGAACAGAGTAGAAAGTTAGGTAGAACGAGAACTATGTAGTATCAGTATGTGTATACCTAGATGCATAGTGTTATCCTGCCGTTCACTATTGTTGACGTCAACATGTTTACTCATTCTATGACCACACTGAACAAAGTTGAGTAATTGCAAATGCATATCACTACTAGACACCTTAAATATGGTGTGTACCAAAAACCTTTGTCCTATCTTTATGTTAAAACACTTTACTAACCTCTTGTTTGGGAGCTTTGATGCCGCCATCCTCTTCTCATGGTGCAACCAGGAAGTGAACAGCTCTGGTCATGAGACAATTTACACTAAACATGTGACACTGCACATCATTCATTGAGACCCTTTATTATTTCAATATTTGCTGGAAATGCATTGACACGTCATTCAGTAAAATGTTAAGAGCCTTATAACTGGAAATGTCTTTTACGGTCTCTATTGTGACTGATGGGATTAAATAGGTTAAGATTGCCGATGACAACAGTGGTAGGCCCGATCACCAACAAGAACGAGAGAGCCTATAGGAAGGAGGTCAGAGACATGACTGTGTGGTGCCAGGAAAACAACCTCTCCCTCAACTTGATCAAGACAAAGGAGATGATCGTGGACTACAGGAAAGGAGGACTGAGCACGCCCCCATTCTCATCGACGGGGCTGTAGTGGAGCAGGTTGAGAGCTTCAAGTTCCTTGGCGTCCACATTACCAATTAACTAACATGGTCCCAGCACACCAAGACAGTCGTGAAGAGGGCATGACAAAACCTATTCTCACTCAGTAGACTGAAAAGATTTGGCATAGGTCCTCAGATCCTCAAAAGGTTCTACAGCTGCACCATCGAGAGCATGGTTGCATCACCGCCTGGTATGGCAACTGCTCGGCCTCAGACCGCAAGGCACTACAGAGGGTAGTGCGAACGGCCCAGTACATCCCTGGGGCCAAGCTTCCTGCCATCCAGGAACTCTATACCAGGCGGTGTCAGAGGAAAACCCCCAAAATTGTCAAAGACTCCAGCCACCCTAGTCATAGACTGTTCTCTCTGCTATCACATGGCAAGCGGTACCGGAGCGTCAAGTCTAGGTCCAAGAAGTTTTTAAACAGCTTCTACCCCCAAGCCATAAGACTCCTGAACATCTAATCAAATGGCTGCCCAGACTATTTGCATTGCCCCCCCTCTTTTACACTGCTGCTATCCTCTGTTAATAACTATGCATTGTCACTTTAATAACTCTACCGACATGCACATATTACCTTGACTCATCGGTGAGTTGACTCTGTACCAATACCCCCTGTATATAGACTGGATATTGATATTTTACTGCTGCTCTTTAATTATTTGTTACATATATATATATATATATATATATATTTTAACTGCATTGTTGGTTAGGGCTTGTAAGTAAGCATTTCACTGAAAGGTGAAACCTGTTGTATCCGATGCAGGCGACAAAAAATATTTGATTTGTTTTGAAGTTCAGGCACTACTGTAACGCTTAGGTCTGCCTAAATGAGACAATGACGAGAATGCGCTCTCCTCCTGCACATGCATCGTACCCCCCTAGACCTCCCTCCACCACCACCCCACCAGCCTAGTTTTGTACACCCCACCAGCCTAGTGTTATAGACCCCACCAGCCTAGTGTTATAGACCCAACCAGCCTAGTGTTATAGACCCCACCAGCCTAGTGTTATAGACCCCACCAGCCTAGTGTTATAGACCCCACCAGCCTAGTGTTATAGACCCCACCAGCCTAGTGTTATAGACCCCACCAGCCTAGTGTTATACACCCCACCAGCCTAGTGTTATACACCCCACCAGCCACCAGCCTAGTGTTATATAGTGTTACCCCCACCAGCCTAGTGTTATAGACCCCACCAGCCTAGTGTTATAGACCCCACCAGCCTAGTGTTATAGACCCCACCAGCCTAGTGTTATAGACCCCACCAGCCTAGTGTTATAGACCCCACCAGCCTAGTGTTATAGACCCCACCAGCCTAGTGTTTATACACCCCAGCCAGCCTAGTGTTATACCCCACCAGCCTAGTGTTATACACCAGCCTAGTGTTCTTATACACCCCACCAGCCAGCCCCCAGTAGTGTTATACACCCCTACCAGCCTAGTGTTATACACCCCACCAGCCTAGCGTTATACACCCCACCAACCTAGTGTTATACACCTCACCAGCCTATTGTTATACATCCCACCAACCTAGTGTTATACACCTCACCAGCCTATTGTTATACACCCCACCAGCCTAGTGTTATACACCTCACACCACCACCCTTTTTTTCACCCCCTAACCCTTTCTCAGAAGCTTTAAACTCCACCCCTCTTACCCCTCCTTGCTTTGCCCAACCGGATCATAATCTCTTCAACGCTCTGCCTTATTAACCCCTCATCTAAACGACATGAAAGCAGTAAGAGGCTGGTTAGAGCTGCTGGAAAAGAGAGAAAAAAGTAAATTATATCCCCCCTTCCTTCTCAAATAAAGTCCCTGGCCACTTTCACCATAAACTACATTGTATTTCACATTTGATTATACAACAAATGTATCTAAGTCTGCTCCAGGCTCAAGAGGAATGTATTTGAGAGCCCATCAGGCAGGCTAGAGAGGTGAGGGATTTTATAAAAGGGGGTCCAATATTCCCCCCCTCCTACCATCCTCACTCACTCACACATACATACACACACAAACACTCACGCATGCACACACGCAACAACATTTAATTCCAATCAAGGCGATTCCACAGAGGGATGAATGGCTAAAATGAAATTCTGAATTACTGACCCCTCCTTTTATCCTGTTTTCCCTGTTGAAATGTAGTCTTAAGTCCCATTCTAAAATAATAGTGTCAGAGGGGTGACAGAGGTTTCTTCCCTGGGCTCATTCGCTGAGGAGAATAGAACACGGTTGACACAGTTGACACAAATTAGCAAAGGGGAGATGTCCATCACACAACACATCACAGAAGCTCTCTGTCAGGTCTCTGGTCAAGTGTGAAAGCGTTACATTTGAGCCTCATGTACAGTCGTGGCCAAAAGTTTTGAGAATGACACAAATATTCATTTTCACGAAGTCTGCTGCCTCAGTTTGTATGATGGCGATTTGCATATACTCCAGAATGTTATGAAGAGTGATCAGATGAATTGCAAATAATTGCAAAGTCCCTCTTTGCCATGAATATGAACTGAATCCCCCAAAAACATTTCCACTGCATTTCAACCCTGCCACAAAAGGACCAGCTGACATCATGTCAGTGATTCTCTCATTAACACAGGTGTGAGTGTTGATGAGGACAAGGCTGGAGACGTTGTCACGTTGACTGAGTTTGAATAACAGACTGGAAGCTTCAAAAGGAGGGTGGTGCTTGGAATCGTTGTTTTTCCTCTGTCAATCATGGTTACCTGCAAGGAAACACATGCCGTCATCATTGCTTTGCACAAAAAGGTCTTCACATGCAAGGATATTGCTGCCAGTAAGATTGCACCTGAATCAACCATTTATCGGATTATCAAGAACTTCAAGGAGAGCGGTTCAATTGTTGTGAAGAAGGCTTCAGGACGCCCAAGAAAGTCCAGCAAGTGCCAGGACCGTCTCCTAAAGGGGATTCAGCTGCGGGATCGGGGCACCACCAGTACAGAGCTTGCTCAGGAATGGCAGCAGGCAGGTGTGAGTGCATCTGCACGCACAGTGAGGCAAAGACTTTTGGAGGATGGCCTGGTGTCAAGAAGGGCAGCAAAGAAGCCACTTCTCTCCAGGAAAAACATCGGGGACAGACTGATATTCTGCACAAGGTACAGGGATTGGACTGCTGAGGACTGGGGTAAAGTCATTTTCTCTGATGAATCCCCTTTCCGATTGTTTGGAGCATCCGGAAGAAACGCTTGTCCTGAGAAGACAAGGTGAGCGCTACCATCAGTCCTGTGTCATGTCAACAGTAAAGCATCCTGAGACCATTCATGTGTGGGGTTGCTTCTCAGCCAAGGGAGTGGGCTCACTCACAATTTTGCCTAAGAACACAGCCATGAATAAAGAATGGTACCAACACATCCTCCGAGAGCAACTTCTCCCAACCATCCAGGAACAGTTTGCTGACGAACAATGCCTTTTCCAGCATGATGGAGCACCTTGTCATAAGGCAAAAGTGATAACTAAGTGGCTCGGGTAACAAAACGTTGATATGTTGGGTCCATGGCCAGGAAACTCACCAGACCTTAATCCCATTGAGAACTTGTGGTCAATCCTCAAGAGGCGGGTGGACAAACAAAAAACCACAAATTCTGACAAACTCCAAGCATTGATTATGCAAGAATGGGCTGCCATCCGTCAGGATGTGGCCCAGAAGTTAATTGACAGCATGCCAGGGCGGATTGCAGAGGTCTTGAAAAAGAAGGGTCAACACTGCAAATATTGACTCTTTGCATCAACTTCATGTAATTGTCAATAAAAGCCTTTAACACTTATGAAATGCTTGTAATTATACTTCAGTATTCCATAGTAACATCTGACAAAAATATCTACAGACACTGAAACAGCAAACTTTGTGAAAATTAATATTTGTGTCATTCTCAAAACTTTAGGCCACAACTGTACTACACAGTTGTAAGACTGGACAGCGGTCTGTGAATTTCATTACATACGGTTAGAGTTGGAGTAAAACAAAAAGTGTATGGAGTAATTTCTCAGTGAACTGTGTTTCTTAACTGTGTGATTACCCCCCACCAACTCCACCACCAATACAATGAGCATCATTTTCACACTGGATCATAAATAGGACTTTAAGTAATCAGCGCCTTTCATTGTGCTTGTAACGGTTTTCTTGTGGTGAAGGAGAGGTGGACCAACAGCGTGGTTTCTATTCATGGTTCTTTAATAAAGACTCTACACATGAACAAAAAACGTGAAAACCCAAAACAGCCCTATCTGGTGCAAACTAACACAGAGACAGGAACAATCACCCACAAAACCCAACACCAAACAGGCTACCTAAATATGGTTCCCAATCAGAGACAATGACTAACACCTGCCTCTGATTGAGAACCATATCAGGCCAAACATAGAAATAGACAAACTAGACATGTAACATAGAATGCCCACTCAGATCACACCCTGACCAAACAAAACATAGAAACATACAAAGCAAACTATGGTCAGAGTGTGACAGTGCTCTTGTTTTATCAGATTATAAGATTGTATATAAGCCTACAGATGTAGGATCTTCATTTGAGACAGTTTGCTACAGCAGGAAAATAATCCTGCAGGTAATGTGAATTATTATGTAGATTATAATTCATGAAAATTTTTGTAGGGTTTGATCAACTTTTTGTTTGGGCAAATCACGTCAGAAATTTGTAAGTGGAAATTACAAACATGAGAAGCCTCTTAAAATGTCAAATACACTACAAGTTTGCATTTCCTGCCGTGCAGGAAAATTCTCAGAAAAATAAAATGATAAAATGAAGATCCTACATTTATATATAATTGCCCATTCACATTCAATCTCTTCTATGAGAGAGTGAGAGAGTGAGAGAGTGAGAGAGAGAGAGAGAGTGAGAGAGAGAGAGAGAGAGAGAGAGAGAGAGAGAGAGAGAGAGAGAGAGAGAGAGAGAGAGAGAGAGAGAGAGAGAGAGAGAGAGAGAGAGAGAGAGAGAGAGAGAGAGAGAGAGAGAGAGAGAGAGAGAGAGAGACCTTCTCTGTGATCTAGGCCAGCCATGTCAGCTCAGCTGAAATAGTTCTCACTCTGACTACAGGGCTGAGTCCCAAATAGCACCCTATTCTCTACATAGAGATTTTGACCCAAAGTAGTGCACCGTATACGGAATAGGGTGCCATCTGGGAAACAACTCAGCTCTTTGCAGCATCACCCCCCCCAACCCCTACTGTTTGATCTCTGAGCAGCCTCCTTGACATCCTAAATGATATCCCAGTGGTGCTCCGTTGATCTTTTCCACTTGGAGGTGAGATGTTAATTCCAAGGTCCTGAGTGTGGTCAGTAAAAACAAACACCATGACACGTATTGAGCGAGTTTGATTGTGCACGATCTAGATTTTTTTAAGACTACCAAGAAACACTCTATGTGACCCTGATTTAGCCCACTGCAGTAAAAGGTTCAATCATTTGCAAATTATTTGAAGAGGCATCTTTCACCTTTTCGCTCACACTTTTACCACTCTTACTGTAGGTTCTGTCTAGAACCTAAAAAGGGTTCTTCGGCTATCCTCATAGGATAACCCTTTAGAACCTTTTTGGTTCCATGTGGAACCCTTTCCACTGAGGGCTCTACATGGAAACCCCAAAAAACACACTCACATCACCTTCACTGTCATTTATTACACTAGCCAAGAAAGCAGTATAGGCCAGCTAGTATGAAATCAGTTCTGTTGATTGTCTGACGGGCCCAAAGATATGACACGATGTGAGATACAAGGTACGAAGTATGACATGATATGATACGATATAATACTTTATGTTTCATTTACGTGGACAGTTTTTGAAGAGATGGATTAAGTAATCTTAATTGCAAGAAGCTACTTTGCTCCTTAGGGCCACCGTAGATCACTGTAGGTAACGAAATACAAAATAAGTTACAATTGTCGCACTTGTATTGTGACCGACACATCATGAATTCCACAAGGCAACACATTAACCTACAATGTTCTTCTTCTACATTTTTAAAGAAATTGCTTTTACAATTGTGTACACTTTGAGCATGAAATACAGCTCGGCATCTCCTTTCACGCCTTCACTCTCTTTACTCCTGCTAAAGGAAAATTCCATCTTTTGGTATATCTTTAGTTAGTTAACTAACATTAGTTTAGTTAGTTGACATTGTCCCATTTTTCTTTCTTGTCAGCAATCAAGTTTTAAGATATGCAACTTTCAAAACACAAAAATCATCCCTGTCTAATGCATTTTGCATCATGATTTATGTGTTTTGAAAGTTACATTTCTTTAAAACTTGATTTGCTGACGAGAAACATTTTGGGATTATGTCAACTATGGACTAATGAAACAAATACCAAAAGATGGTTTTTGGATGAAGTTTTCCTTTATATTGACAAAAAATACCATGGTCAGGGCTTTGTACTTGGGGTCTGTTAGGTTTGCCCACATCTTGTTTTCTTGTGGCTCTTCGACGCTGGTTAAATACTTTTCAGGGAGGTTTATCAATCAATCAAATGTATTTATAAAGCCCTTTTTACATCAGCAGATGTCAAAAAGTGCTGTACAGAAACCCACCCTATAACCCCAAACCGCAAGCAATGCAGATGTAAAAGCACGGTGGCTAGGGAAAACTCCCTAGAAAGGCAGGAAACTAGGAAGAAACATAGAGATTAACCAGGCTCTGAGGGGTGGCGAGTCCTCTTATGGCTATGCTGGTTGGAGATTATAAGAGTACATGGCCATTTAAGGCCAGATTGTTCTTCAAGATGTTCAAATGTTCATAGATGACCAGCAGGATCAGATAATAATAATCAGTGATTGTAGAGGTACAACAGGTCAGTACCTCAGGAGTAAATGTCAGTTGGCTTTTCATAGCCAAGTATTCAGAGGTTGAGACAGCAGGTGCGGCAGAGAGAAAGAGTTAAAAACAGCAGGTCTGGGACAAGGTAACATATCTGTTGAACAGGTCAGTGATCCCTAACTGCAGGCAGAACAGTTGAAACTGGAGCAGCAGCACAACCAGGTGGACTGGGGAAAGCCAGGAGTCATCAGGCCAGGTAGTCCTGAGGCATGATCCTAGCGCTCAGGTCCTCCAGGAGGGGAGGGAGAGAGGGAGAGAGTCAGAGGGAGTGTACTTAAATGCGCACAGGACACCAGATATAGACTATTGCAGCATAGATACTGGAGACGGGGACAGGGGTGGGTTGGGTTGGGGGACATTGTGGCCTCGTCCAACGATACCCCCGGACAGGGCCAACCAGGCAGGGCCTGACTTGTGGAGAGAAGCCCTTGACTGTGTTTGCTTTGTGAATAGTCTTCTGACCGGGTGCTAAAGGAGCATGTCAGAGCACTGCTCCTAAAGTGTTTGGGTAAAGAGGGTTCTCTACCTCTCATCACTAAAGAGTCCGCCTCGCCGGTGATCTGTCACACCTCCCTCCAAATATAATGGGCTCAGAGATTTTTTGCACGAGTCTGTCACGAGAGATTCTTTCTTTATATGCCGCATGTCCTCTTTGTGTCTGTCCTCTGCTGCTGAATTTGTCGCCAAACCAAGACATGATGAGGAATGACTCTGGTGATGCACAATGAGTGTCTTCAATAGGAATACTTAAGCTGGGAAGTAATGGCTATCATCTCCATCACAGTAACAGTTTAAATGAAAGCTCTTCACTTTCTTTCTTTCTTTCTCCTTTTTTTCTTTCTTTCTTTCTTTCCCTCTTTCTTTTTCTTTCTCCCTTTCTCTCTCTTTCTCTCTCCCTTTATTTATTTTAAATTATGTCTGTGGTGTCTGTGTCTGTCTGCCTGTCTCTCTCCCTCTGTCTCTCACCCTCTGTCTCTCAGGCCCCAAACCCAATGGACATGGACATGTACTGTGCAGAGTGGAAGGGGGGTTAGGTGAGAGCGTAGAGCAGAGGGAGAGGAGTTGGGATTTAGCACAGTCTGTCGGAGGGCTAATTCCTATGCTGGTGTGTGCCTCAGCTTCTTTGCCATGGCTCAGATATTCAGATTTGGGGCTGGGCTGCCATGTGGGCTGGGAGATACTCTGTAGCCGGCTCCTCCCTCTACCCAAGCTCCATTCTCTATTCAGGGATGGCGTTAAAAAAGATTACGTTTCCTCCAGAGTGCAAAGCTCCTTAAGGGTATCTTTGTGCCTCTCAGCCGCCTGGTCAGTGAGGGAGGCGCAGTGGGGGCCCTCGCCATGAACTCCCCTGAGACAGTTGGGGGTGCGACGAGGGCGGGAGGGGATGACGGACGAGGGCTGACCCTACTCCTATTCAATGATCGACTCCTCAGACATCATGGACAGCTCTAACACTGATATCCACTTGGAATAACTTCTCATGCCGGAGTCTGGAAGGGTAATGGTGGCAGAGGAATGGATCCCTTGATAATGGAAATTATAGTATTGTGTGAATTTCCTTGATGAGGAGTTGAGTGGGAGTAGTATTACAGTGCATGCATGGATGTTGTGTGTGTGTGTGGGTACTGTATGTATGTATTTAAGTATAGATATGAAAGCGTGAGCCAGATTGTGTGTGATATTTCTGTGTTTGTCTGCCCCTGACTCTCAGAGGTCAAAGTTGTGCACGACATTTGGTGGACAGGTGTTAAACATGTCTCAGTGGAGCAAAGTGACGCTCGCACACTGTGTGTCTTCATAATCCAATCTGATCTCATCTGAATGCAAACACAACACGCAAACACTCCTTACCAAACGCTGTTCGCTACGTTCGGTTGTGAGCATGGAGATGGACATTGGATCTAGCTCTGGACCCAAGTTCTTACTTCACCTTTTATCAGCAGATACAGTAAGCCCATGTGAATAGAGGTAGTGAGTGATCTGGATTAAGCCGTATAGTATACGCACTCGCCAGGCTTTTTTACAGTCCACCTCTGAATTTTGATAATTAGGTGACTATTCAAAAAAACAGATTTATAACTTTATCGCCCGCCCTATAGAGCTGATGTCTACAAACGGTTCTGTTGGTCCTTATGATCTCTTTTGAATCTGTGACGACTAAGGCAGATGGCGGAAAAAAACCTACGCATTCCTTTAGTTGATTAGCAATACTGATGACTGAGGATGAATGAGAGAGAGAAATCTAATCACCACTGCAGCTTTGTGGCTATAGGGCTGAAAACGCTTTATCTGGTCCTATTCAAAATCAGAGTTTGGCCTCTCTCTCCCTCTCTTTCTCTCTCTCCCTTTCCCTCGCTCGCTCGCTCGCTCGCTCCCCCCCCCCTCTCTCTCTCGCTTGCTCGCTCCCTCCCCCTCTCTTGCTTGCTCACTCCTCCCTCCCCACCCCCCTCTCTCTCTCTCCCCCTCTCTCTCTCTCTCTCCTCTCCCTCCCCCTCTCCCCCCCCTCTCTCCCTCTCCCTACCCCTCTCCCCCCCTCTCTCTCTCTCCCCTCTCTCTCTCTCTCTCTCTCTCTCTCTCTCTCTCTCTCTCTCTCTCTCTCTCTCCCTCTCCCTACCCCTCTCTCTCTCCCCCCCCTCTCTCTCTCCCTCCCTCCCAGGAGAGGAGGAGGATAACCGCTGGTACTATACAACTGACAGGATATGCCAATAGCCCATAATGGGCTCTAATTCCACATTAATGCAGTCTAAATGAAGTGTCAGAGGAAGATGGATCTGTGGAGGGCGCTGGCTTGATGTGGGCTGTCTGTCTGCAGAGTGGGTGAACCTGCCTGGGTTGAAACCTGGTTACCCTCCGCTGGCTCCGCAATGCCCCCAGGGCCCCCTCCATCTAGAGCAGGGGTGTCAAACTCATTTTGCACAGGGGCCGCATTCGTTCTTCAATGACGTACAGAGGGCAGCACAGAAAACGTCTTATATTTACTGGCAACATTTGAAAAAGACAGCACTCTATCCATAGTTTGGCAAATTTTCGATACTTCTTGACTGTCTATAGCTTTATTTTGGGTGATTATTGGTGAGCTGGACACAGTCAAGACACTGTATGAAGAGTCAAACATGTGGTTTCCATATGTTTGATGTGTTTCATTCATTACATTGAGCCTGTCCTCCTACAGCAGGATAGAACAGCAGCCTCTGGTAAGACAAGGGGTGGCAGTCTATGTATATTTGTAAACACCAGCTGGTGCACAATATCTAAGGAAGTCTCGATGTTTTGCTCACCTGAGGTAGAGTATCTCATTATAAGCTGTAGACCACACTATCTACCTAGAGAGTTTACATTTGTATTTATTGTAGCTGTCTACATACCACCACTGACCGATGCTGGCACTAAGATTGCTGTATAAGGCCATAAGCAAACAGGAAAACGTTCATCCAGAGGCAGCGCTCCTAGTGGCCAGGGACTTTAATGCAGGGAAACTTAAATCCATTTTACCAAATTTCTACCAGCATGTTAAATGTGCAACCAGAGGGAAAAAACTCGAGATCAGCCTTACTCCAGACACAGAGGCATGTACAAAGCACTCCCTCGCCCTCAATTTGGCAAATCTGACTACAATTTTATCCTCCAGATTCCTGCTTACAAGCAAAAATTAAAGCAGGAAGCACCAGTGACTTGGTCAATAAAAAAGTGGTCAGATGAAGTAGATGCTAAGCTACAGGACAGTTTTGCACAGACTGGAATATATTCCCGGGATTCTTCCGATGGCATTGAGGAGTACACCACATCAGTCACTGGCTTCATCAATAAGTGCATTGATGACGTCGTCCCCACAGTTACTGTACGTACATATCCCAACCAGAAGCCATGGATTACAGGTAACATACGCACTGACGTAAACATTAGAGCTGCCGCTTGCAGGGAGCGGGACACTAACCCGGAAGCTTATAAGAAATCCCTCTATTGCCCTCCGACGAACCATCAAACAGGCAACGCGTCAATACAGGACTAAGATTGAATTGTACTTCACCGGCTCCGAAGCTCATCGGATGTGACAGGGCCTGCAAACTATTACAGACTACAAAGCGAAGCACAGCCGAGAGCTTCCCAATGACACGAGCCTACCAGATGAGCTAAATTACAACGCATAGTCCCTGTGCCCAAGAACACTAAGGTAACCTGCCTAAATGACTACCAACCCGTAGCACTCACGTCCGTAGCCATGAAGTGCTTTGAAAGGCTGGTCATGGCTCACATCACCACCATTATCCCAGAAACCTTAGACCCACTCCAATTTGCATACTGCCCTAACAGCTCCGCAGATTATGCAAAAGGTTCTACAGCTGCACCATTGAGAGCACCATTGAGAGCACCATTGAGAGCTTGGTTGTATCACTGCCTGGTATGGCAACTGCTCGGCCTCTGACCGCAAGGTACTACAGAGGGTAGTGCGTACGGCCCAGTACATCACCGGGGCCAAGCTTCCTGCCATCCAGGACCTCTATACCAGGTGGTGTCAAAGGAAGGCCCTAAAAATTGTCAAAGACTCCAGCCACCCTAGTCATAGACTGTTCGCTCTGCTACTGCATGGCAAGTGGTACGGGAGCGCCAAGTCTAAGTCGAAGAGGCTTCATAAAAGCTTCTACCCCCAAGCCATAAGATTCCTGAACATCTAATCAAATGGCTACCCAGACTATTTGCATTGCCCCCCCCTCTTTTAAGCCGCTGCTACCCTCTGTTATTATCTATGCTTAGTCACTTTAATAACTATACCTACATTGTCGGGGGCCGCATTGTCTCTGTACCGGTACCCCCTGTATATAGCCTCGCTATTGTTATTTTACTTCTGCTTTTTAATTATTTGTTACTTTTATTTCTTATTCTTTTTTTATTTAGTTTTAACTTTTTTTAACTGCATTGTTATTTAAGGTCTTGTAAGTAAGCATTTCACTGTAAGGTCGAGACCTGTTGTATTTGGCGCATGTGACAAATAACATTTGATTTGTTTTGATATATATTATTATTATTTGTATTTGTTTTACTCAAACCACCCGCAGGCCGTATATTTGACACCCCTGATCTAGACGGTCTAAAAGGCAGGTTAGGGAGCAACCCACGGGCAGTGTGTGTGTTTCCCCTCCAAAAACAAATTTATCAAAAGTGACACTTAAGGTTTCACTAATTTAGAGAGACACCTACTTCAGCCATCTGAAATTACAAACATCCTTCCTACTGTTGTATATCCCCATTACATTTGTCCAAAGAAACACCCTTTCACTCGTTAGTGTATAAACTTACCATGTATTGACTATTAGTCAGAATGTAAAGCTGTGAGTATTAGTCAGAATGTAAAGCCGTGAGTATTAGTCAGAATGTAAAGCTGTGAGTATTAGTCAGAATGTAAAGCTGTGAGTATTAGTCAGAATGTAAAGCCGTGAGTATTAGTCAGAATGTAAAGCTGTGAGTATTAGTCAGAATGTAAAGCTGTGAGTATTAGTCAGAATGTAAAGCCGTGAGTATTAGTCAGAATGTAAAGCTGTGAGTATTAGTCAGAATGTAAAGCTGTGAGTATTAGTCAGAATGTAAAGCTGTGAGTATTAGTCAGAATGTAAAGCTGTGAGTATTAGTCAATGTAAAGCCGCGATTATTAGTCAGAATGTAAAGCTGTGAGTATTAGTCAGAATGTAAAGCTGTGAGTATTAGTCAGAATGTAAAGCTGTGAGTATTAGTCAGAATGTAAAGCTGTGAGTATTAGTCAGAATGTAAAGCTGTGAGTATTAGTCAGAATGTAAAGCTGTGAGTATTAGTCAGAATGTAAAGCTGTGAGTATTAGTCAGAATGTAAAGCTGTGAGTATTAGTCAGAATGTAAAGCTGTGAGTATTAGTCAGAATGTAAAGCTGTGAGTATTAGTCAGAATGTAAAGCTGTGAGTATTAGTCAGAATGTAAAGCTGTGAGTATTAGTCAGAATGTAAAGCTGTGAGTATTAGTCAGAATGTAAAGCTGTGAGTATTAGTCAGAATGTAAAGCTGTGAGTATTAGTCAGAATGTAAAGCTGTGAGTATTAGTCAGAATGTAAAGCTGTGAGTATTAGTCAGAATGTAAAGCTGCGAGTATTAGTCAGAATGTAAAGCCGCGATTATTAGTCAGAATGTAAAGCTGTGAGTATTAGTCAGAATGTAAAGCTGCGAGTATTAGTCAGAATGTAAAGCTGTGAGTATTAGTCAGAATGTAAAGCTGTGAGTATTAGTCAGAATGTAAAGCCGTGAGAATTAGTCAGAATGTAAATATGTGAGTATTAGTCAGAATGTAAATCTGTGAGTATTTGTCAGAATGTAAAGCCGTGAGAATTAGTCAGAATGTAAATCTGTGAGAATTAGTCAGAATGTAAATCTGTGAGTATTTGTCAGAATGTAAAGCTGTGAGTATTAGTCAGAATGTAAATCTGTGAGTATTTGTCAGAATGTAAAGCTGTGAGTATTAGTCAGAATGTAAATCTGTGAGTATTTGTCAGAATGTAAAGCTGTGAGTATTTGTCAGAATGTAAAGCTGTGAGTATTTGTCAGAGTGTAAATCTGTGAGAATTAGTCAGAATGTAAATCTGTGAGTATTTGTCAGAATGTAAAGCTGTGAGTATTAGTCAGAATGTAATTCCATGAGTATTAGTCAGAATGTAAATCTGTGAGTATTAGTCAGAATGTAAAGCCGTGAGAATTAGTCAGAATGTAAATCTGTGAGTATTTGTCAGAATGTAAAGCTGTGAGTATTAGTCAGAATGTAAATCTGTGAGAATTAGTCAGAATGTAAAGCTATGAGTATTAGTCAGAATGTAAAGCTATGAGTATTAGTCAGAATGTAAAGCTATGAGTATTAGTCAGAATGTAAAGCTATGAGTGAGTATGACAATGCTGTATGACTGTAAGACAGACTTGGAAGGTCGGCATATATGTGTGTGTTGTATGACCTCTATCAACACGCATCACACAAAAATGTCACCCCTAAATGTTAATCATGTACTAAGAGAGCATGTTTAATAGCTTGGGTCATAAGGCCTACAGTCGTGGCCAAAAGTTTTGAGAATTACACAAATATTAATTTTCACAAAGTTTGCTGCTTCAGTGTCTGCAGATATTTTTGTCAGATGTTACTATGGACACTGAAGTATAGTTATAAGCATTTCATAAGTGTCAAAGGCTTTTCTTGACAATTGCATCAAGTCGATGCAAAGAGTCAATATTTGCAGTGTTGACACTTCTTTTTCAAGACCTCTGCAATCTGCCCTGGCATGCTGTCAATTAACTTCTGGGCCACATCCTGACTGATGGCAGCCAATTCTTGCATAATCAATGCTTGGAGTTTGTCAGAATTTGTGGGTTTTTGTTTGTCTACCCGCCTCTTGAGGATTGACCACAAGTTCTCAATGGGATTAAGGTCTGGGGGGTTTCCTGGCCATGGACCCAAAATATCGATGTTTTGTTCCCCGAGCCAAGCTTTTTTCCGGATGCCCCAAAAAAATCGGAAAGGGGATTCATCAGAGAAAATGACTTTACCCCAGTTCTCAGCAGTTCAATCCCTGTACCTTTTGCAGAATATCAGTCTGTCCCTGATGTTTTTCCTGGAGAGAAGTAGCTTCTTTTCTGCCCTTCTTGACACCAGGCCATCCTCCAAAAGTCTTCGCCTCACTGTGCATGCAGATGCACTCACATCTGCCTGCTGCCATTCCTGAGCAAGCTCTGTACTGGTGGTGTCCCGATCCCGCAGCTGAATCACCTTTAGGAGACGGTCCTTGTGCTTGCTGGACTTTCTTTGGCGCCCTGAAGCCTTCTTCACAACAATTGAACCGCTCTCCTTGAAGTTCTTGATGATCCGATAAATGGTTGATTCAGGTGCAGTCTTACTGGCAGCAATATACTTGCATGTGAAGCCCTTTTGTAAAGCAATGATGACGGCATGTGTTTCCTTGCAGGTAACCATGATTGACAGAGGAACAACAATGATTCCAAGCACCACCCTCCTTTTGAAGCTTCCAGTCTGTTATTCAAACTCAATCAGCATGACAGTGTGATCTCCAGCCTTGTCCTCGTCAACACTCACACCTGTGTTAATGAGAGAATCACTGACATGATGTCAGCTGGTCCTTTTGTGGCAGGGTTGAAATACAGTGGAAATGTTTTTTGGGGATTGTCATGCATAGATGTAATAGGTGGCAGGGAAGTCAGGCGCAGGAGAGTCAAATGGAGTGTAAAATGGAGTCTTTTAATAAAGTTCACGGAGTACGTTCCATAACACTAAATGTACATAAACACACAAACAGAGGGAAACAGAGGGTTAAATACACAACAGGTAATGAATGGGATTGAAAACAGGTGTGTGGGAAGACAAGACAAAACCAATGGAAAATGAAAAAAGGATCAATGATGGCTAGAAGACCGGTGACGTCGAACGCCGAGCACCGCCCGAACAAGGAGAGGCAACGACTTCGGCAGAAGTCGTGACAGGGATTCAGTTCATTTGCATGGCAAAGAGGGATTTTGCAATTAATTGCAATTAATCTGATCACTTCATAACATTCTGGAGTATATATGCAATTTGCCATCATACAAACGGAGGCAGCAGACTTCATGAAAATGTATATTTGTGTCATTCTCAAAACTTTTGGCCACTACTGTACATGAGGCTCAAATTTAGCTCCTTCACACTTGACCGGAGACCTGACAGAGAACTTCTGTACACAGTGGTGATTTTAGCATGTAAATCTTGGTGGGGAAACCCCCCCCCAAATCTTGTTTTATGCATGCTAGCAAAGCCACTACACAACACAACCCTAAACAATACATTAATTGCCCTTAAACAGTTACAAATGATGCCCACAAACTGTTAGGGCCTACATAAAGCTGTCCCAACAGCAGAGCTTTCATTCAGCATCATGGAGTGAATCCTTACTACTGCTACACCTGGCTATCAGCAGAGCCTTGTCTGGCAGCGAAGCAGGTCATTCATCCTCATTTATTGCCTAGCTGATATGGCTGACTTGATTAAACAAATGTGGCTTCTACTGACAATTGAGATGTACAAACCATGGCATAAGGAAAGAACGAGCGGATAAGAGGCAATCCGTAATTTCGATTAAGACATTAATGAGCGATCTAGGACAGAGGTAGTAAATTTTACTGTTTGTTCAGCCCTTTTGAAATATACAGCGACATAATTCAGAACATGGGCCATTCATACAGTATTCTCCCTGTACACCAAGTAGAAACTGTAGGATAAATAAAAGGGGCATATAAGCAGACAATGAAAGCTCGTACAATATTCGATGATGACATTTCTCTAAAACAGGCTACATACCAGGGTAAGGCAAATGGGCTTCTGACAGCTTACTATACAACATATACTTAGTATTATTTTCTTAGCTACAGTATACATATCTCCCTGGCACATTACATAATTTTGCAACAGCATGCAAGACATTTTTTGGGACTCACAACCTCATCTGAACAGGAAGGTGTCGTGGTGGTCCTTGTGGGCAAATTTTGTCATCAGACTTTTTCATCAAAGTCTGGCATTCTCTGGATTTATGGTGCTTTCAAGACAACTGGGAACTCAAAAATAAACAAGGTTGAATCATGACGTCAGTGATCTTCCTGACTTGAAATTCCGAGTTGGATGACCGTTCAAAAGGTATTTTCCAAGTCGGAGCTAACAGGTGAGGCTCAAAACAGGTGGGGCTCTGCCAACAGTACATCAGATGTGCAAATCCTTATTGTTTCTCCCTGGCACTGAATATATCAATTGATGTCAATGACTGGCCATAGATTTCACTTACCTGGTCACCTGGGTATGAATTAAGTTATTGATTACATACAGGAGCGCAACTTTCACTGGGGACGGAGGGACATGTCCACCTCCACATTCTGAAATGGCATTTTTGTCCATCCCCCCCCCAGTTTTATCATTGGAATGTGATACAGAACGATGCAATGGTGTGCTTTAGGACCATGCGGACGCCTCCAATCGGTCAGGTAGGCTGTTTGGAGTGTTTATCCGCCCAAAAAATACAAATGCATGTCCCCCCACTTCTAAAACCAAAGTTGCGCCCCTGATTACATGAAAGGCGAGGGTGGAAACCCTCAGCGACTGCAGTCCTTGAGAACTTGAAATGTGCTCTTGTAGTTTTAAGACCTGAGGTGGCAATATATGTTTATCTCTTCATGAGTAAGTAATATACTTTAGTCTTGAGAGTTGATAGATAACTTCAAATAAGGGGAAATCACATCCGTGAGGTGGGAAAACCCTTTAAGGTTCCATTTGATGTTTAAATCACTTCCACTCAAGAGTAATATCTAACCATGTGACCCAAAATATTGGACACACTGCCAAAACATTAAATTATGGTTGGTCTACTGTAACTAATACCACCCCCTTTAAAATGATTCAATTTTGGGTATATGGTGGCATGGTGGAGTCTGAAATTTTATTCCGTTTGTGTGTGGTTGTGCACGTGCGAGTGCGTGTGCAGACATGCTACGTGTGTGTGTGTGTGTGTGTGTAACTATAATACCAGAGCTTTGGCACCTGCCGTCAAGTTAATGAAACTCACTCAGGAGGGAGCATCGCCTGGTTCCCACCACGCCAGGAAGCTGCAGGTGACGGGATGAGGTTCAGCGGCTCCCCCCTACTTCCGCCAACACCCCTCTCTACTCTCCACCAGCAGTATGGGAGAGCCCTCTCTAGGTTCTCAAGCTGCTTAGATATGGCTTCTCTACACCTTCTCCAATTGATTACAGATCTACCATTTTTGTGTTGTTTTAATTGTTTTAAAGGACCCTGCAGTTTAAAATGACAACATTTGGATAATTCCACCAATTCAGTGCCATTTGAGAAGTGTAACTTGGTCCAAAAAAAGTTACATTTCACCTCATTTTTCCATTCTATCATAAATGTTCATGTCACGCCCTGGTCTAAGTATTTTGTGTTTTTCTTCATGTATTGGGTCAGGCCAGGGTGTGGCATGGGGTTTTTGTATTGTGGTGTGTTTTGTCTTGGGGTTTTGGTATATGTATGTATTGGGATTGTAGCTAGTGGGGTTATCTAGCAAAGTCTATGGCTGTCTGGAGTGGTTCTCAATCAGAGGCAGGTGTTTATCGTTGTCTCTGATTGGGAACCATATTTAGGCAGCCATATTCTTTGAGTTTGTCGTGGGTGATTGTCCTTAGTGTCATTGTGCTTATCTCTTTATTTATTTATTTATTTATTTACACAAGTATAGGCTGTTTCGGTTTTTGTTACATTTTGTGTTTATTCGTGTTTCACGTTGTTCATTAAACATGGATCGCAATCTACACGCTGCATTTTGGTCCGACTCTCCTTCACACCTAGAACACCGTAACAGTTCAACTTCATAAGAACACGTTTTCCCATCTCAAGAGGTTAAATAAAAAGTGCCTTTTAAGTAAGTGCCTTTTTGGTGCTAAATAAAGTAACAGGGTTGACTGTAACAGTATTGATGATTGAATCTTAAATCAGTCGTAAATCCTCTTGCGGGAATGGATGCTTGTTATATGCAACAGGGAGTGGCAATTGAATGCAAGCTTCACAACAACAACACAAAAATGTGACCCGCACAGTTTTCCACCACTAAACACCAGAACATTGCCAAAAAGAGTAGAACCAGCTCACCTGCTCTTGCACTATGAATTGACTATTAGATGTTCAATGGTGGTTTTGAAGGAAACAAAACATTTAAAAAGGAATGGTTTCACCATATAAATCAGAGTTGAATTCATGTAACAGGGTTGACCTTAAATGTGGGACATACAGGAGCGCAACTTTCACTGGGGACGGGGGGACATGTCCACCTCCACATTCTGAAATTGCATTTTTGTCCATCCCCCCCCCCCAGTTTTATCATTGGAATGTGATACAGAAGGATGCAATGGTGTGCTTTAGGACCATGCGGACGCCTCCAATCGGTCGGGTAGGCTGTTTGGAGTGTTTATCCGCCCAAAAAATACAAATGCATGTCCCCCTACTTCTAAAACCAAAGTTGCGCCCCTGATTACATGAAAGGCGGGATGTGGGAATCACTAACAAAATAACAAGGGCTTCACAATGATGGTGAAACATGGAGACAGTTTGGAATTGAGTGGATTGAAATCTTCCTAGAAGTGACACAGGGTTGATGAACGTACATGCCAAAATGTAGAATTCTAGCACTTTAGCAAGACTTTATTCATATTAAAAACCATATTTATTCAATTCTCTATGTGATCTTTATTAAAGGGCACTTCATTTAATTTAACAGGCTTTTAAAAGTATATATTTGTGCACCATTTTCTATAGGATTGAGGTCAGGGCTTTGTGATGGCCACTCCAATACCTTGACTTTGTTGTCCTTAAGCCATTTTGACACAACTTTGGAAGTATGCTTGGGGTCACTGTCCATTTGGAAGATCCATTTGCGACCAAGCTTTAACTTCCTGATTGATGTCTTGAGATGTTGCTTCCAATATATCCATATCCTACCTCATGATGCCATCTATTTTGTGAAGTTCACCAGTCCCTCCTGCAGCAAAGCACCCCCACAACATGATGCTGCCACCCCGTGCTTCACGGTTGGGATAGTGGTCTTTGGCTTGCAAGCCTCTCCCTTATTCCTCCAAACATAACAATGGTCATTACGGCCAAACAGGTCTATTTTTGTTTCATCGGATCAGAGGGTATAATTTTTGCCCCATGTGCAGTTGCAAACCGTAGTCTGGCATTTTTATGGAGGTTTTGGAGCAGTGGCTTCTTCCTTACTGAGCGGCCTTTCAGGTTATGTCGATATATGACTCGTTTTAATGTGGATATAGACACTTTTGTACCTGTTTCCTCCAGCATCTTCTTCTTCTTCCTCCAGCATCTTCATAATGTCCTTTGCTGTTGTTCTTTTGATTTTCTCGTGATGTCAAGCAGAGGCACTGAGTTTGAAGGTAGGCCTTGAAATACATTCACAGGTACACCTCCAATACTCAAATTATGTCAATTAGCCTATCAGAAGCTTCTAAAGCCATGACATACATTTCTGGAATTTTCCAAGCTGTTTAAAGGCACAGGCAACTTAGTGTGTGTAAACTTCTGACCCACTGGAATTGTAAAACAGTGAATTATAAGTAAAATAATCTGTCTGTAAACAATTGTTTGAAAAATTACTTGTGTCATGCACAAAGTAGATGTCCTAACCGACTTACCAAAATTATAGTTTGTTAACAAGAAATTTGTGGAGTGGTTGAAAAATGAGTTTTAATGAATTCAACCTAAGTGTATGTAAACTTCTGACTTCAACTGTACCTATAGCTCAGAGATCTCAGTTTATTTATTTATTTGTATCATTGGACAGTAAAAAATCACCACAATGGTTTCAACGCACACATCATTTTGTAAAGTTGAATTTTTGGGGAAGGGCTATCAAGACACTCAACCTCCCCATCATCCAATGTGTGTCTGTGCTTGCTATCTCTTAAGTGACACAGAAGTCGGGCAAATGGTAGAAAGAGAAACACAATTGCGTGGCATGCTGTCGCTTTAAAAGGGCCGCCCTTCTAAATTGTCCCGATCTACTTGCGCCTCGGATTTATTCACTCCCAGCAATCTGGAATTCTCAAATCCGTCTTGATTTTGAGAGAGTGTGTATGTGTGTGTATGTGCGTGTGTGTGTTTGTGAGAGAGGAGCGGGGGGAGGCGCGGGACTGGCATGGGGTAATATTGGGGGGTTGCGGTTTGTTTGTGCTGTCCTTTAGAAAAAGAGCTTACGGGTTCAGCAGAAGAAACGCAGGGAGCTAATGTGAAGATTTAGGACTTTCTCAGAGACTTGGCCTCATCTGAGCTCTGTTTGCTTGAGCCATTTGTGGGGTCCTGCTCACACTAAACCCAGATTAATATTCCCCCCATATCCAACCAGCACAGACATCAACTCCCCTGCCTCTCCTCCCTTTGCCTCCACAACCTCCCTTCCCCTCTCCCCTGCCTCCTCTCCCATTGCCAACATCAACTCCCCCACCCTCTCCCCTGCCTCCCCTCCCCTGCCATTGCCTGCCTCCCTCCCTCCCTCCCCTGCCTCCCCTGCCTCCCCTGGCCTTGGTCATCTCCCTCCTCTTCCTCCTTCTCTAATCCACCTCCACTTGCTCTCATCTCGCTCTTTATCTTGCCAAAGTAAGCACCTGTCACATAGCATCTGTCCGTTAATGGGAGGCAGCGAGAGGAACGTAAATATGTTTTCCCCTCCCTCCATCCTCCTCCTAGCTCAGTATACTCACTGACCTCCATGGAGTGTTGTTATCAAGGAGTGTTAAGCTTTTGGGATTGCTTTTATTGATGTTCAACCAGGAGAGGGGAAGAGTGCTTTTTACGCTCTCTGTGTTGGTTTGCATGCCACTCAAGCCTCATATTAAGAATGGGTATTTAGGATATTTATGCATTAGGGAAATATTTAATCCATAGAAGTTAGTTTTTTTCTCCTGAGAAGAAGTAATGAAACCTAGGAGGATAGCAAAATGATGCATCAAGCTGTGTATCAAACATGTGAGTGAGATGCTTCGGGCCTTGTATCAAATTACAATTTAACTTTGCATCTGTCCACTGGGTTTGAATCTAGAGGCCATGGGAACAAAAACAACATCGTATGACGCCCTACTTTGTAGACCTATATATATATATATACTGTATTTTGGCACTCCAACACAGTCCACACCTCCATAGTCACCACTTCTCTACAGAAACCCAACTGTGCATAGTAAAGCAGGGCAATAAGAAAAAAAGCATCCTGAGGATCCACTGCATGCGCAGAAAGTCTTTACTGCATTCAGCTACACTTTACTGCAGCTTGTTTCACTGACTCTGCAGCCTCTCACCAGATTGTCACCCAAAGACTTATTTCGTCCTCCTTTTTTCTTTCCATTCAGTTTCTTCTTCCTCCCTAGTTATTTTTCTTCCTTTCTGGATCAGCATTCTGGGAGAAGAATAACAGACGAGAGAAATAAGAGAGAAAGATGGATGAGTTAAGCATGCAAAAAAATCTAATCAAATCAAAGTTTATTGGTCGCATACGCAGATTTGCAGATGTTATCGCAGGTGTAGCAAAATGCTTGTCTTTCGAGCTCCAACAATGCAGTAATACCTAGTTAAATGCTGGTGTTACTAGCTCCAACAGTGAAGTAATACCTAGCTAAATGCTGGTGTTACTAGCTCCAACAGTGAAGTAATACCTAGCTAAATGCTGGTGTTACTAGCTCCAACAGTGCAGAATTACCTAGCTAAATGCTTGTTACGCTTGTCGTTGGAAGGAGTAGACCAAGGTGCAGCGTGGGAGGCGTTCATCTTTCTTTTATTGATGACACTGAAAAAACAAACAAATACAAAACAAAACGCACAGTTCTGTAGGGCTGGAAAGCAACAGTAGAAAAACAAGATCCCGCCAACTAAGGTGGGGAAAAAAGTAGTATGTAGTATGATCCCCAATCAGAGACAACTATAGACAGCTGCCTCTGATTGGGAACCATACCCGGCCAACAATTAAATAGAAAACATAGATTGCCCACCCTAGTCACACTCTGACCTCACCAAATAGAGAAGTAAAAGGATCTCTAAGGTCAGGGCGTGACAATGCTGGTGTTATTAGCTCCAACAGTGCAGTAATACCTAGCTAAATGCTGGTGTTATTAGCTCCAACAGGGCAGTAATACCTAGCTAAATGCTGGTGTTATTAGCTCCAACAGGGCAGTAATACCTAGCTAAATGCTTGTGTTTCTAGCTCCAACAGTGCAGTAATACCTAGCTAAATGCTGGTGTTATTAGCTCCAACAGTGCAGTAATAACTAGCTAAATGCTTGTGTTTCTAGCTCCAACAGTGCAGTAATACTTAGCTAAATGCTGGTGTTACTAGCTCCAACAGTGCATTAATACCTAGCTAAATACTTGTGTTTCTAGCTCCAACAGTGCAGTAATAACTAGCTAAATGCTTGTGTTTCTAGCTCCAACAGTGAAGTAATACCTAGCTAAATGCTGGTGTTATTAGCTCCAACAGTGCAGTAATACCTAGCTAAATGCTGGTGTTATTAGCTCCAACAGTGCAGTAATACCTAGCTAAATGCTTGTGTTTCTAGCTCCAACAACTACAACAACTGTCTTGTTTTGCACACTTTGTACAAAATAATACAATGCAGTACTACAGGATATTTCTTAACATAGCTCTTTATTAGCTAGCTATAACTGGCATGTTCACGTATCGCCAACCAGGATCAAACTGCCCATGACCTAACCATTTGGGTGGTCTTAACCAATCATAGCACAGTATGATATGTCGGTAAAATGCATCCAATTACAATTCAGTATGTTTACACATATGAATATTACAGTGCAGTAATACCTAGCTAAATGCTGATGTTATTAGCTCCAACAGTGCAGTAATAACTAGCTAAATGCTTGTGTTTCTAGTTCCAACAGTGCAGCAATACCTATCTACAAAATAAATGTAAAAAACTATACACACATAATACAGATTTTTTTATTTATTAAGAAATGTGTATAGACTGTATGGACAGTATAGGAATAGAAAAGGTGTGTATAGCAGTAGTTATATAGGATTAGCCATGACTAGAATACAGTATATAAAAACATCCCTTTTTCAGGACCCTGTCTTTCAAAGATAATTCGTAAAAATCCAAATAACTTCACAGATCTTCATTGTAAAGGGTTTAAACACTGTTTCCCATGCTTGTTCAATGAACCATAAACAATTAATGAATATGCACCTTTGGAACTGTCGTTAAGACGCTAACAGCTTACAGACGGTAGGCAATTAAGGTCACAGTTAAGAAAACTTCTACTGACTCTGAAAAACACCAAAAGAAAGATGCCCAAGGTCCCGGCTCATCTGCGTGAACATGCCTTAGGCATGCTGCAAGGAGGCATGAGGACTGCAGATGTAGCCAGGGCAATAAATTGCAATGCTCGTACTGTGAGACACCTAATACAGCGCTACAGGGAGACAGGACGAACAACTGATCGTCCTCACAGTGGCAGACCACATGTAACAACACTTGCACAGGATCGGTACATCTGAACATTACACCTGCGGGACAGGTACAGGATGGCAACAACAACTGCCCGAGTTACACCAGGAACACACAATCCCTCCATCAGTACTCAGACTGTCCCCAATAGACTGAGAGAGGCTGGACTGAGGGCTTGTTGTCCTGTTGTAAGGCAGGTCCTCACCAGAAATCACCGGCAACGATGTTGCCTATGGGCACAAACCCACCGTCCCTGGACCAGACAAGACTGGTAAAAAGTGCTCTTCACTGACGAGTCGTGGTTTTGTCTCACCAGTGGTGATGGTTGGATTCGCGTTTATCATCGAAGGAATGAGCGTTACACGGAGGCCTGTACTCTGGAGCGGGATCGATATGGAGGTGGAGGGTCCCTCATGGTCTGGTGCGGTGTGTCACAGCATCATCGGAATGAGTTTGTTGTCATTGCAGGCAATCTCAACGCTGTGCGTTACAGGGAAGATATCCTCCTCCCTCATGTGGTACCCTTCCTGCAGGCTCATCCTGACATGACCCTCCAGCATGACAATGCCACCAGACATACTGCTCGTTCTGTGCATGATTTCCTGCAAGACAGGAATGTCAGTGTTCTGCCATGGCCAGCGAAGATCCCGGATCTCAATCCCATTGAGCACATCTGGGACCTGTTGGATCGGAGGGTGAGGGCTAGGGTTATTCCCCCCAGAAATGTCCGGGAACTTGCAGGTGCCTTGGTGGAAGAGTGGGGTAACATCTCACAGCAAGAACTGGCAAATCTGGTGTAGTCCATGAGGAGGAGATGCACTGCAGTACTTAATGCAGCTGGTGGCCACATTATTCAATTTCTGTTAGTCACATGTCTGTGGAACTTGTTCAGTTTATGTCTCAGTTGTTGAATCTTGTTATGTTCATACAAATATTTACACATGTAAAGTTTGCTGAAAATAAATGCAGTTGACAGTGAGAGGACGTTTCTTTTTTTGCTGAGTTTACATAAAAAGTGGGTAAAACAGTGACCAGTGGTCCTTGACTATGTACATACGGCAGCAGTCTCTAAGGCTCAGGGCAGAGTACCGGGTGATAGCAGGCTAGAATAGTGATTAAGATTCAGGGCAGGGTACTGGGCGGAGGCCAGCTAGAGTTGACTGTTTAACAGTCTGATGGCCTGGAGATAGAAGCTGTTTATCAGTCTCTCGGTCCCAGCTTTCATTCACCTGTACTGTCTCTGCCTTTTCGATGGTAGCGGGGTGAACAGGCCGTGGCTCGGGTGGCTGAGGTCCTTGATGCTCTTCTTGCCGTTCCTGTGACACCCTGGGTGATATCCTATTCCCTGGCACACAGAGGGAGAAATCCTATTCCCTGGCACACAGAGGGGGTAATCCTATTCCCTGGCACACAGAGGGAGAAATCCTATTCCCTGGCACACAGAGGGAGAAATCCTATTCCCTGGCACACAGAGGGAGAAATCCTATTCCCTGGCACACAGAGGGAGAAATCCTATTCCCTGGCACACAGAGGGAGAAATCCCATTCCCTGGCACACAGAGGGAGAAATCCCATTCCCTGGCACACAGAGGGAGAAATCCTATTCCCTGGCACACAGAGGGAGAAATCCTATTCCCTGGCACACAGAGGGAGAAATCCTATTCCCTGGCACACAGAGGGAGAAATCCTATTCCCTGGCACACAGAGGGAGAAATCCTATTCCCTGGCACACAGAGGGAGAAATCCTATTCCCTGGCACACAGAGGAGAGAAATCCTATTCCCTGGCACACAGAGGGTGAAATCCTATTCCCTGGCACACAGAGGGGGTAATCCTATTCCCTGGCACACAGAGGGAGAAATCCTATTCCCTGGCACACAGAGGGAGAAATCCTATTCCCTGGCACACAGAGGGAGAAATCCTATTCCCTGGCACACAGAGGGAGAAATCCTATTCCCTGGCACACAGAGGGAGAAATCCCATTCCCTGGCACACAGAGGGAGAAATCCTATTCCCTGGCACACAGAGGGAGAAATCCCATTCCCTGGCACACAGAGGGAGAAATCCTATTCCCTGGCACACAGAGGGAGAAATCCCATTCCCTGGCACACAGAGGGAGAAATCCTATTCCCTGGCACACAGAGGGAGAAATCCTATTCCCTGGCACACAGAGGGTGAAATCCTATTCCCTGGCACACAGAGGGTGAAATCCTATTCCCTGGCACACAGAGGGAGATATCCTATTCCCTGGCACACAGAGGGAGAAATCCTATTCCCTGGCACACAGAGGGAGATATCCTATTCCCTGGCACACAGAGGGAGATATCCTATTCCCTGGCACACAGAGGGAGAAATCCTATTCCCTGGCACACAGAGGGAGAAATCCTATTCCCTGGCACACAGAGGAGAAATCCTATTCCCTGGCACACAGAGGGAGAAATCCTATTCCCTGGCACACAGAGGGAGAAATCCTATTCCCTGGCACACAGAGGGAGAAATCCTATTCCCTGGCACACAGAGGGAGAAATCCTATTCCTATAAAATCCTATAATCCTATAGAGTTTAAAAGAGGAATGGTCTCACAATAGCGGTCATCCTTATCTGATTGACTATTTAGACTCTGGATTAGGTTTGTGTCTTTGTTTTTGAGGAAAAGGCACAACTTAGACCAGGATACAAGATGTCTATTCAAATTACCTTTAGCCGAGCATGGAGTAGTCACGATATAATCAAGACTTGTTTTGATATGCAAACACACACGCACATCGTCTGGGAGTGTTTTGGGGGGAAATAGCCCTCATTTGTTATCGCCCCTCTCATCTCGTTCCTCCTCTCGGTTCAGCGGGTGGGCAGCCAAAAGCATGCCTTCCCCCGACAATGTCACACAATTACCTCTTAACTGCTCAAACATCTTAACGCTTAAACAAATAGAGCAACCCACAGAGTGACATGGAATCAAAACTGTCACAGGTGATTGAGTCTTCTCATCAAGGCAACCTGTGTCATGCGAATGAAGAGAGCAGAAGTGTAGAGGGGGACAGTATATGTAATGGTAATGATAGGGAACCATGCCGGTTCTGCTCCTGAAAAGACATTGGATACTAATGGGGTTAGATTACATAGGGTGGAGGTTCTAGGTGCATCCCAAATGGCACCCTATTCCCTATTTAGTACACTATTTTTGACCAGGGGCACATAGGGAACAGGGTGCTATTTGGGAGGCAGCTCTACTAAACTCAGCCACATCACTGCTCTGTCACATAAAATACACACAGCTAATGGACAACACAGACAACTTTTATGAGGGAAATGCAATGATCCAATCACATGGCGACTCCCTTATGATTAGGTGATGTTGCGAATAATTTCATGTGAATAAATAAATAGAAAATAAGGTTCATTTAAATGTATGCATTATGCATACTGTATGCATTAGCCTAGGAAATGGAACCCAAACCAGATCCTGTATTTTAGAATTATTTTCACACACAAATCATAGGAGAGAGAGAGAGGGGGGGGGGGGTGAGAGAGAGAGAGATTAGCAACAAGATGATGTTGTCAGTGGCTCTCAATGGGAGAGTGACAGTCAACAGACATGGCTGACTGGTTGCCATGGTAGAGCAGTGCGGTGGGGCCGTGGACACTGACAAATTGAATATTTTGGGAGGGCGATGGGCTTTGGTCTGCAGGTGACAACTGTCCTGTTCCAACACAGACAACACTGATTGCCTGCCTCCAAAACCCCCACCATCCCTCCATCTCCCTTCTATTCTCTCCATCTCTCCCTCTTTTCTCTCTCTCTCCTTTCTTCTTTTTCACCACAATCTAAAAATACACCACCCCCATTAATATTATTATTTATAATAATACACATAACAATAACAACAATATATTATACAGAAGTTTAACACAACATTCACACGACAGTATTCTTACCTTTGTTTCTGTGGTAAATGTGAATGGAAAAAATCTGTTTTGATAAAGTTTTTCATACACATACCTTGTCCATAATGTAGAGGCCTATTTTTGTTGAAGAGGTAAGGGAAGAGGATGGTACATGTGATCTGCATAACATAACAATACCAATTTACATACCTTTGTATGCCTCCTCGTCTGCATACCTGCAGACACAGACACAAAAGCGAGCAGTTCAGTCATCTGCATCCAATATAGTTAGCCTTCAACATATTCCTATAGCCGACATATTCTTACCTCTGTTGATTGATATCCATTGAATTGTGTCTATTTTCTGTTTTAGAAAGATTTGCACAAATATGAAAAGATAGATGGTATCATCATAAAACAATATCAATTTAGACAAACCTTACTTTAAATTGAGGAGATCTTAACATTTTTCAGTTAAATGCCTCAAATTCAAATACAACTGTCAAGGATTTCCTCCTCTTCTTCCGAAGAGGAGAGGCGAAACGGATCAGAGGACCAATATGCGGCGTGGTAAGTGTCCATGGTTCTTTTAATATGTAAATGTACACATGAACACTACAAAACAATAAACATGGAACGTGTGAAACCCTAAACAGTCCTATCTGGTGCAAAGACAGAGACAGGAACAATCACCCACAAACACACAGTGACACCCAGGCTACC
This sequence comes from Oncorhynchus tshawytscha, assembly GCF_018296145.1. Lineage (NCBI taxonomy): Eukaryota > Metazoa > Chordata > Actinopteri > Salmoniformes > Salmonidae > Oncorhynchus > Oncorhynchus tshawytscha. The sequence goes on along the minus strand of NC_056434.1, from coordinate 12,750,290 downwards.
TAAGTATGATTCTCAATCAGAGACAACTAATGACACCTGCCTCTGATTGAGAACCATACTAGGCCGAAACATAGAAATACCCAAATTATAGAAAAACAAACATAGACTGCCCACCCAACTCACGCCCTGACCATACTAAATAAATACAAAACAAGGGAAATAAAGGTCAGAACGTGACAGTACCCCCCCCCCAAAGGTGCGGACTCCGGCCGCAAAACCTTGACCTATAGGGGAGGGTCTGGGTGGGCGTCTGTCCGCGGTGGCGGCTCTGGCACGGGACGCGGACCCCACTTAACCATTGTCTTAGTCCGCCTCAATGTCCGCCTCCGTGGCTTTCTACCCATGGCCACCCCTCTCAATGACCCCACTGGACAGAGGAGCAGCTCGGGACAGAGGAGCAGCTTGGGACAGAGGAGCTCCACCCTGCCCCAGGACTCCCCATCTCTCTCTTTCCCTCTCCCCTCCACCCCGGCCCAGGACTCCCCATCTCTCTCTCCCTCTCCCCTCCACCCCGGCCCAGGACTCTCCATCTCTCTCTTTCTGTCTCTCTCGCTCTCTCTCCCCCATCTCTCTCTCCCTCTCCCCCTCTTTCTCTCTCTCTCCCATCTCTCTCTCTCCCCATCTCTCTTTCTCCCCATCTCTCTCGCTCTCTCTCCCCCATCTCTCTCTCCCTCTCCCCCTCAGTCTCTCTCTCTATCACTCTCTCCCCATCTCTCTTTCTCCCCATCTCTCATGCTCTCTCTCTCTCTTCCCATCTCTGTCTGTCCGTCTGTCCGCCCGTGTCCGTGTCCGTGTCTGTGTCTGTGTGTAAGGGTTGAGGGGGACAGATTTATCACTGTTGATCCGTCACTGTGATCATCTACAGCTGAGTGAGAGGAGAGAGACCCAGACCCAGCATGTGGCATCACACACTGTGTGCTTAGTGCATGAAGTACCAATTTGTTAAAATATATATTTAGTAATTTTATTGGGCGAATGCTTTGTGATGCCAGTAGTTGTTGTTCTCACAAGTAGAATACCATAGAAGTCTTGTGTGTGAGTGAGATATTGAGTGACACAGTGCATTTATGTCATATTGATATGCTCTTGTCTTGCAGAAAAAAACGTCATTTGCAAATAAATTCATTAAAAATCCTACAATGTGATTTTCTGGATTTTTTTCCCTCATTTTGTCTGTCATAGGTGAAGTGTACCCATGACGAAAATTACAGGCCTCTCATATTTTTAAGTGGGAGAACTTGCACAATTGGTGGCTGACTAAATACTTCTTTGCCCCACTGTATATATCTGATACAGTAAAGAAGTGGGCCTTGGTAATGTTCACCCCGTTACCACCCAAAAGGCAAGGTCAGTGCAGGTGTATCAAAGCTGGAACCGAGAGACTGAAAAACAGCTTCTATCTCAAGGCCATCAGACTGTTAAATAGCCATCACTAGCCGGCTACCACCCAGTTACTCAAACCTGCACCTTAGAGGCTGCTGCCCTATATACAGAGACATGGAATCACTGGTCACTTTAATAACGGAACACTAATCACTTTAATAATGTTTATATATTGCTTTACTCAGTTCATATGTATACAGTGCCTTGCGAAACTATTCACCACTATGGCATTTTTCCTATTTTGTTGCCTTACAACCTGGAATTAAAATAGATTTGGGGGGTGGTATCATTTGATTGACACAACATGCCTACCACTTTGAAGATGCAAAATATGTTTTAATGTGAAACCAACAAGAAATAACAAAAAAAAACTGAAAACTTGAGCGTGCTTAACTGTTCACCCCCCCACTGTCAATACTTTGTAGAGCCACCTTCTGCAGGAATTACAGCTGCAAGTCAACAGAGTACCTTCTTCCATATGTTTGGTGAGTCTCTCATGTGCCTTTTGGAAAACACCAAACGAGTTTGCTTATTTTTTTCTTTAAGCAATTACTTTTTTCTGGCCTCTTCCATATGTGGGGATGGTGTTCTCTGGGTGATGGGGAGGGTGTTGAGTTTGCGTCAGACATAGCGTTTTCCTTTGGCCACAAATCTCAATTTTAGTCTCATCTGAACAGAGTACCTTCTTCCATATGTTTAGGGAGTCTCCCGCATGCCTTTTGGCGAACACCAAACGTGTTTGCTTATTTTCTTTAAGCAATGGCTTTTTTTCTGGCCAGTCTTCCGTAAAGCCCAGCTCTGTGGACAGTATGGCTTAAATAGGTACTATGGACAGATACTCCAATCGCCGCTGTGGAGCTTTGCAGCTCCTTCAGGGTTATCTTTGGTCTCTTTGTTGCCTCTCTGATTAATACCCTCCTTGCCTGGTCCGTGAGTTTTGGTGGGCGGCCCTCTCTTGGCAGGTTTGTTGTGGTGCCATATCCTTTCAAATTTTTACTAATGGATTTAATGGTGCTCCATGGGATGTATTTTTTTATAACCCAACCCTGATCTGTACTTCTCCACAACTTTGTCCTTGACATGTTTGGAGAGCTCCTTGGTCTTCATGGTGCTGCTTGCTTGTGGTGCTGCCCCTTGCTTAGTGGTGTTGTAGACTCTGGGGCCTTTCGAAACAGATGTATATATACTGAGATCATGTGACAGATCATGTGACACTTAGATTGTACACATGTGGACTTTATTTTTAAAAATCATTTCATTTCACCAATTTGGACTATTTTGTGTATGTCCATTACATGAAATCCAAATAAAAATCAATTTAAATTACAGGTTGTAATGAAACAAAATAGCAAAAACGACAAAGGGGGTGAATACTTTTGCAAGGCCCTGTATACTGTACTCTATACTACTGCATTTCAGTCAATGGCACTCCGACATTACTCGTCCTAATATTTATGTATTTCTTAACTCCCTTCTTTTACTTTTGATTTTTGTGTATTTTTGTGAATTGTTAGATATTACTGCACTGTTGGAGCTAGGAACACAAGCATTTCACTACACCTACAATAACATCTGCTAAATATGTGTATGTGACCATTAAGATTTGATTTGACACAGTGAGAAGTGGGCCTTGGTAGTGTGATCTATAGAGTGGATACTGTGAGAAGTGGGCCTTGGTCAAAGCTTACACTGAAAAGAGCAAACACACACACGCACGCACCACGCACGCACGCACGCATGCACCCACCCACCCACCCACGCATGCACGCACACACACACACACAGATAGACAAACATTCCCCCTGATCTGTATGGTGGCAGCCTTCAGCTTCTCTCCTCTTTGATTTCTCAACACTCCTCCAGATCCCTTGTTTTTCTCCTCTCCTTTTTTAATCTGGTCACACCTGTAATCGGGCTCTACGACAGGAAACTTCAGAGAATCAATTAGTCCTCTCCTCATCCAGGAGCCAAGACGATTCCTGGAGACTTGTGCCTCAAACTCCTTAATTTTGCCTTCCTAACACCCAGCCTCCTCTCTCCTGAGCCCGGATGCGTTTGACTATAAGCCTCTAAAATGTTGACAACGCAAAGCGCCTTTCTCTCTTTCCTCAAACCCCTACTGCCTGCCTGCCTCACCCCAGCCCTTCTCTCTTCTCTTCTCCTCTTTTCTTCTGTCTCTAAATAAAGATACAGATGTAGGATATTAATTTGAGCCAGTTTGCTACGGCAGGAAAATAAAATCCTGCAACAGGAAATGTGAATTATTATGTGGATTATAATTACTGGAAATTTAGGTAGGAGTTTTTTGTTAGGGCAAACAAAGTCTGATATTTCAAAGTGGAAATGACAAAACTTTTGAAGCATTTTAAAAACTCAAAAACTCAAACTACAAGTTTGCATTTCCTGCTGTGCAGAAACATTCTCAGCAGCAAAAAGGTGATAAAATTAAGATCCTACATCTGTAGGATCTGTTTTCACTTTCGCAGCCAGTGATAATGGCTGCCACGTTATATGGCATTTCATCCGCAATTAAATAAACAGTCCTTTTTAAGAATCTCTGAATCTCCCCCTTCTCTCTCTCTGCCACCGAAGCCTGCTCGGGCTCCTGTCTCCATTCCTCCCTTTCTCAAGGCTTGGTGACAAAGAACTCTGGGGGCAAAGCCAACGACTCAAGCCTTTCTTTTGTTGTCCTGGGTGAAATTAGCGACTGAAGAGGCTTCATTGTGGGGGCCGTTGTTTTTAAACGCTGACGCGTCACACAAAGGCAAACCTGGGGGCCTCTCCCTCCTCTCCGGACCCTCCAAAGCCCTCCACTCAGGGAACAAACAGCACATTGAGGGGTCATCTTTAATCCCCCTCCGCCCCTGCCTTTTGTATTCAGATTAGAGACTAAGAAGGATTTGCAAGAGCCCGAAGCCTCTTGTTAAAAGGCGGTTTCCCACTTAACCTGCAATTTACCTGTCACTTAAGCCTGCTGCAGAAATCATACACAGCCAGTCACACACACACCTCCTGCAGTAAGAGACACACACACACCTACCACAGTAAGAGGCACAAGAGGTATACACATACACCTCCCGCAATAAGAGGCACACACACCTCCCGCAATAAGAGGCACACACACCTCCCGCAATAAGAGGCACACACACACACCTCCCGCAGTAAGAGGCACACACATACCTCCCGCAGTAAGAGGCACACACATACCTCCCACAGTAAGAGGCACACACACACCTCCCACAATAAGAGGCAATCACACACACCCCTCCTGCAATAAGAGGCACACACACACCTCCTGCAGTAAGAGGCAATCACACACACCCTCCTGCAATAAGAGGCACACACACACCTCCCGCAATAAGAGGCAATCACACACACACCTCCCGCAATAAGAGGCAATCACACACACCCCTCCCGCAATAAGAGGCAATCACACACACCCCTCCTGCAATAAGAGGCACACACACACCTCCTGCAGTAAGAGTGTCTGTGTTGTGTTACTCCCTCAAGCCACTACTCTGACTGGAGGCTTTGTGATGAATGTGGATGTTTATTTATTTATTTTATTTCACCTTTATTTAATCAGGTAGGCCAGTTGAGAACAAGTACTCATTTACAACTGCGACCTGGCCAAGATAGAGCAAAGCAGTGCGACACAAACAACACAGAGTTACACATGGGATAAACAAACATACAGTCAATAACACAATAGAAAAGTCTATATATAGTGTGTGAAAATGTAGTAAGAGTAGGGAGGTAAGGCAATAAATAGGACATAGCAGCAAAATAATGGTTCTCTCCAGTGATTCTCTCTCCACAGAACAAAGGAACTTCATGTAGTTTTATAACCCAGCCCTAGCCTATGGTTGACCAATTAGAATTCCTTGCAATAAAACTAGCCAATGGCCAAATAACAAGTATCCTATTTCAGAAGTCATGTCTCTGAACCATTGATCGATAATCCAGATAAAAACGATTTCCATTCCAGTTCTATTTTCATTCTCGGTCTCTGCTTTGTGTGTAGCAGCAGTGTACAAAACAAATGGGGGGGGGGGTTCAATGTAATAGTCCGGTGGCCATTTGATAAATTGGCACCCATATAAGGCTCTGGTCAAATGGCACCAATGCAAGACTCTGGTCAAATGGCACCAATATAAGACTCTGGACAAATGGCACCAATATAGGACTCTGGACAAAATGGCACCAATATAAGACTCTGGTCAAATGGCACCAATATAAGGCTCTGGACAAACCAATATAAGGCTCTGGACAAATGGAATCAGGAGAAAGCTCTGGACAAATGGCACCAATATAAGGCTCTGGACAGAGGGCACCAATATAATACTCATGACAGATGGCACCAATATAAGACTCTGATCAGATGGCACCAATATAATACCCATGACAGATGGCACCAATATAAGACTCTGATCAGATGGCACCCATATAAGGCTCCATATCAGAAACAGGCTAAGAATACATTATTTATCCATATCCTCCCTCATGTGAGATATGCTGTCCAACACCACCACTGGGCTGCTGTTGGCTAATGCCCCTCTAAATCTTCCCTGTGACTTGGGCTCTCGGGGTCCACGATGGTCTTCAAGTGACCCATTCGTTCTCAATTGTAGAGCCAAAGAAAGAAAATAAGAGTAGCTTTGGTAGTAGTGTTGCTGAGACAGAGTCACCCATTTTAGAACCAGGCAAACAAATTCTTATTTACAATGACGGCCTACCCCGACCAAATCACAACCCGGAGGACGCTGGGCCAATTGTGCGCCGCACTATGGGACTCCCAATCACGGCCGATTGTGATACAGCCTGGAATCGAATCGGGGTCTGTAGTGATGCCTCTAGCACTGAGATGCAGTGCTTTAGACCGCTGCGCCACTCGGGAGCCCCACTATATAGGGAACAGAATGAGCCCTGGTCAAAAGCAGTGCACTAAATAGGGAATAAGATGCCATTTTGGATGCACACTCAAAACTGGCTGCCAAAGCTCTGCTCCAAGCCCTTTGTGCTTTTAAAACCATGAAGCATCAGCCATCCGTCGATACCCAGCACCAGACAACCGCTCCGTTTCTGCCGGAGCTTTGATTCATTCTCTCTAATCTCTCCATAAAATATCCCACTGGTTTTAACAGTAACATCCCAGATGTGTTAGCCTGTCTTATAATTTAAAAGAGTTTCTTGTTATATGCGCAAAATATAGCTATGTTTTTTTCAACTCTGGATTTTAGAACTCTGGGCAGCTTGAATGAGCAGCATACCGATTGATCCATTGTCACAATGCAACACAGGACGGGGATATTGTCAATTGTTTTAAAAATGAGATCCCTACTGCCATTGAGCCATCTCAGATTAAAACCATTTGAAAACTCATCACTTCACCATTTAGGAAATACAATCATCTGGACGGTGGAGATCATTTCCCCTTCATCCTGATTTGTTTAAGTCCCCTACTACAACTGAGAAATGCACCCAAAACAAAATACAACTTGTTTTTTAAACGGCTTCTCTACTAGACCAAAGTAAAGAGCAGCAGTACGGTGTCCATATTAGTACAGCCTGACATTGAAACTAGTCCTGCGGAGACTGAGATTGTCCAAATATGGACACCGTACAGGAATATGGAGGATAAAAAACAGGTCAATCATCCAGTGGAAAACGACTTAATTTCCTCCTTGTGTTAAACAGGATCCGTTGCTGGCCTGTTTACATTTCCTCCTTGTGTTAAACAGGATCCGTTGCTGGCCTGTTTACATTTCCTCCTTGTGTTAAACTGGATCCGTTGCTGGCCTGTTTACATTTCCTCCTTGTGTTAAACTGGATCCGTTGCTGGCCTGTTTACATTTCCTCCTTGTGTTAAACTGGATCCGTTGCTGGCCTGTTTACATTTCATCCTTGTGTTAAACAGGATCCGTTGCTGGCCTGTTTACATTTCCTCCTTGTGTTAAACTGGATCCGTTGCTGGCCTGTTTACATTTCCTCCTTGTGTTAAACAGGATCCGTTGCTGGCCTGTTTACATTTCCTCCTTGTGTTAAACTGGATCCGTTGCTGGCCTGTTTACATTTGAGCCTCTCTCCTCTTCTTTCCTCTGCCCTTAATCCTCCCCTCAGAACCCAAGAGAGTTGCTCCCTTCCTTGTGGAAAAACCCACCTGTCTGGCTGCACATCAAGCAGCTTGTCCCGGTGGGGCCCCCAGTTGAATTCCAGTGTTAAAACCCATTACAGAGCTATCAGCCCTCTATCAGCCCTCTATCAGCCCTCTATCAGCCCAGTCATAGGATGCGCCCTATACACTCTTTCTTTCCATGACACAGACTGACCAGGTGAATTCAGGTGAAAGCTGTGATCCCTTATGGAAGTCACTTGTTAAATCCACTTCAATCAGTGTAGATGAAGTGGGGGAGACAGATTAAAGAAGGATTGAGACATGGATTGGGTATGTTTGCCATTCAGAGGGTGAATGGGCCAGACATAAGATTTAAGTGCCTTTGAACGGGGTATGGTAGTAGGTGCCAGGTGCACCGGTTTGTGTCAAGAACTGTAACGCTGCTGTTTTTCACACTCAACAGTTTCCCAACAGTTTCCTGTATCAAGAACGGTCCACCAACCAAAGGACATCCAGCCAACTTCACACAACTGTGGGAGCATTGGAGTCAACATGTGCCAGCATCCCTGTGGAACGCTTTCAACACCTTGTAGAGTCCACGCCCCAACGAATTGAGGGGTCTGGTGGCGCAACTCAATATTAGGAAGGTGTTCCTAATTTTTTGTACACTCAGACTAATGGCCCCTAGTCAAAAGTAGCACACTACAAAGGGAATAGGGTATCATTTGGGAAAAACTCATTATCCCTCATCTCTCTAAGTGTTAGCCCTGTCAGTCACAGGAGGCTCCGTTGGCCCAGGCTGCCACCACACACCACCGCTGTGTGAGGTTTCCGTCCACTGTGAAGCATCGGCATCTCCGCCACCCTCCGGCGCTGCGTGGCCAGTCCTCGTCAAAAACAGGATAGAAATGCTCAATCCGTGGAAATATGTCAAGGCAACTGGGGAGGGAGAGATAGAGAGAAAAAAACGCTTGGATATTAATCAGAGCAGCACAGTCAATCAGGGCCTCATTTTGATTTGAGGTCAGGCACAGAGAAGAGGAGGAGGAGAATTGGCACATGATGGCTAAATGGCTGCCGGTCATGGGTTGGCTATCCAAGCTCAATCGTATCAGTCAGGAGGAGTAGGTGTGTATTAAAATAGATGATTACTGAAGTGATCAGAACACTGCTCCAACTCCTGCCCTGGACAGCTTAGGAGGCAGCAGAGTGTGTGTGTGTGTGTGTGTGTGTGTGTGTGTGTGGTCTTGTGTGTGAAGTGTGTGTGTGTGTGTGTGTGTGTGTGTGTGTGTGTGTGTGTGTGTTCATCTGTTGTGTGTGTCCTAGTGGGTCTTTCTGGAAGAGTGCGTACATGCTGCCTAGGTGCCTGCATACTTATTTAATGTACACTGCGGCTTTCATCTCATTTCCCTCCTATCCTACTCCCTAGGTCCTTCATCTCATTTCCCTCCTATCCTCCTCCCTAAGTCCCTCATCTTATTTCCCTCCTATCCTACTCCCTAGGTCCCTCATCTCATTTCCCTCCTATCCTACTCGCTAGGTCCCTCATCTCATTTCCCTCCTATCTTCCTCTCTAGGTCCCTCATCTCATTTCCCTCCTATCTTCCTCTCTAGGACCCTCATCATCACTCTTGAGGACTGTACCCTCTCTTTAGGACTGTACCCTCTCTTTACGACATTCTTTAGGACTGTACCCTCTCTGTACGACACTCTTTAGGACTGGACCCTCTCTTTACGACATTCTTTAGGACTGGACCCTCTCTTTACGACACTCTTTAGGACTGTACACTCTCTTTATGACGGTACCCTCTCTTTACGACACTCTTTAGTACTATACCCTCTCTTTACGACAAACTTTAGGACTGTACCCTCTCTTTATGAGGGTACCCTCTCTTTACGACACTCTTTAGGACTGTACCCTCTCTGTACGACACTCTTTAGGACTGTACCCTCTCTTTACGACACTCTTTAGTACTATACCCTCTCTTTACGACAACCTTTAGGACTGTACCCTCTCTTTATGACACTCTTTATGACGGTACCCTCTCTTTATGACATTCTTTAGGACTGTAGCCTCTCTTTACGACACTCTTTAGGACTGTACCCTCTCTTTAGGACTGCACCCTCTCTTTAGGACTGTACCCTCTCTTTACGACACTCTTTAGGACTGTACCCTCTCTTTAGGACTGTACCCTCTCTTTAGGACTGTACCTTCTCTTTATGACACTCTTTAGGACTGTACCCTCTCTTTAGGACTGTACCCTCTCTTTAAGACACTCTTTAGGACTGTACCCTCTCTTTACGACACTCTTTATGACGGTACCCTCTCTTTACGACATTCTTTAGGACTGTACCGTCTCTTTACGACATTCTTTAGGACTGGACCCTCTCTTTACGATACTCTTTAGGACTGTACCCTCTCTTTACGACATTCTTTAGGACTGTACCCTCTCTGTACGACACTCTTTAGGAATGTACCCTCTCTTTACGACACTCTTAAGGACTGTACCCTCTCTTTAGGACTGGACCCTCTCTTTAGGACACTCTTTAGGGCTGTACCCTCTCTTTAGGACACTCTTTAGGACTGTACCCTCTCTTTAGGACACTCTTTAGGACTGTACCCTCTCTTTAGGACACTCTTTAGGACTGTACCCTCTCTTTAGGACACTCTTTAGGACTGTACCCTCTCTTTACGACACTTTAGGACTGTACCCTCTCTTTATGACACTCTTTAGGACTGTACCCTCTCTTTAGGACACTCTTTAGGACTGTACCCTCTCTTTACGACACTCTTTAGGACTGTACCCTCTCTTTAGGACACCCTTTAGGACTATGCCCTCTCTTTAGGACATTCTTTAGGACTGCACCCTCTCTTTAGGACTGTACCCTATCTTTAGGACTGTGCCCTCTCTTTAGGACTGTACCCTCTCTTTACGACACTCTTTAGGACTGTACCCTCTCTTTAGGACTGTACCCTCTCTTTAGGACTGTACCCTCTCTTTACGACACTCTTTAGGACTGTACCCTCTCTTTACGACACACTTTATGATGGTACCCTCTCTTTATGACATTCTTTAGGACTGTACCCTCTCTTTACGACACTCTTTAGGACTGTACCGTCTCTTTACGACATTCTTTAGGACTGGACCCTCTCTTTACGACACTCTTTAGGACTGTACCCTCTCTTTACGACATTCTTTAGGACTGTACCCTCTCTGTACGACACTCTTTAGGAATGTACCCTCTCTTTACGACACTCTTAAGCACTGTACCCTCTCTTTAGGACTGGACCCTCTCTTTAGGACACTCTTTAGGACTGTACCCTCTCTTTAGGACACTCTTTAGGACTGTACCCTCTCTTTAGGACACTCTTTAGGACTGTACCCTCTCTTTAGGACACTCTTTAGGACTGTACCCTCTCTTTAGGACACTCTTTAGGACTGTACTCTCTCTTTACGACACTCTTTAGGACTGTACCCTCTCTTTATGACACTCTTTAGGACTGTACCCTCTCTTTAGGACACTCTTTAGGACTGTACCCAGTCTTTACGACACTCTTTAGGACTGTACCCTCTCTTTAGGACACTCTTTAGGACTATGCCCTCTCTTTAGGACATTTTTTAGGACTGCACCCTCTCTTTAGGACTGTACCCTATCTTTAGGACTGTACCCTCTCTTTACGACACTCTTTAGGACTGTACCCTCTCTTTAGGACTGTACCCTCTCTTGACACTCTTTAGGACTGTACCCTCTCTTTACGACACTCTTTAGGACTGGACCCTCTCTTTACGACATTCTTTAGGACTGTACCCTCTCTGTACGACACTCTTTAGGAATGTACCCTCTCTTTACGACATTCTTTAGGACTGTACCCTCTCTTTACGACATTCTTTAGGACTGTACCCTCTCTTTACGACATTCTTTAGGACTGTACCCTCTCTTTACGACATTCTTTAGGACTGTACCATCTCTTTACGACATTCTTTAGGACTGTACCCTCTCTTTACGACACTCTTTAGGAATGTACCCTCTCTTTACGACACTCTTTAGGACTGTACCCTCTCTTTACTACACTCTTTAGGACTGTACCCTCTCTTTACTACACTCTAGGACTGTACCCTCTCTGTACGACACTCTTTAGGACTGTACCCTCTCTTTACGACATTCTTTAGTACTGTACCCTCTCTTTAGGACTGTACCCTCTCTTTACAACACTCTTTAGGAATGTACCCTCTCTTTATGACACTCTTTAGGACTGTACCCTCTCTTTACGACATTCTTTAGGACTGTACCCTCTTTACTTTAGGAATGTACCCTCTCTTTACGACACTTTTTAGGACTGTACCCTCTCTTTACGACATTCTTTAGGACTGTACCCTCTCTTTACGACATTCTTTAGGACTGTACCCTCTCTTTACGACATTCTTTAGGACTGTACCATCTCTTTACGACATTCTTTAGGACTGTACCCTCTCTGTACGCACTCTTTAGGAATGTACCCTCTCTTTACGACACTCTTTAGGACTGTACCTGTACTCTCTTTACTACACTCTTTAGGACTGTACCCTCTCTTTACTACACTCTTTAGGACTGTACCCTCTCTTTACGACACTCTTTAGGACTGTACCCTCTCTTTACGACACTCTTTAGTACTATACCCTCTCTTTAGGACTGTACCCTCTCTTTACGACACTCTTTAGGAATGTACCCTCTCTTTATGACACTCTTTAGGAATGTACCCTCTCTTTACGACACTCTTTAGGACTGTACCCTCTCTTTAGGACTGTACCCTCTCTTTACGACACTCTTTAGGACTGTACCCTCTCTTTACGACACTCTTTAGGACTGTACCCTCTCTTTAGGACTGTAAATCGCTGCCAAAGGTGATTCTAACATGTATTGACTCAGGGGGTGAATACTTATTTAATTAAGATATATTAGTGTTTTATAAATGTTAGAAATTTTCATCCACTTTAACATTACAGAGTATTTTGTGTAGATCGTTGACCAGAAATGACAATTAAATCCATTTGAATCCCATTTCGTAACAACAACAAAAAGTCAAGGGGTGTGAATACTTTCTGAAGGCCCTGTGGTGGAGTTGTTACCCTTATACACCTGGTCATTCACCTGCAGCTGATAGTTTTGTCCAAAGATCGTCAAAAGACATGTTCACCTTGCTATTGTTCCATCTTCCAGAACCATCTCGCACATTGGTATATTTCCCCTGGGAAATGTATGTTTTAGCATGTCAAGTGGGCAGACTAGAGCGGTTCAGGGCCAATGGAGGGCAAGTCCTCTCTTTCTCTCTGAACAAAAAGTTGGAGAAATTGGGTGCCAAGGACATTGCATTAATATTCCTCTCCAACGTTGCAGAATACCAATCAGGATTCTGGGAAAACCTCTGAATTTTTGCAACCGATTTCTTATTTGACTTCAATGACTTCAATGGATCAATAAATGATAATCCTTTGATCTACACTACCAGTCAAAGGTTTGGACACACCTACTCATTCAAGGATTTTTCTTTATTGTTGCTGTTTTCTACATTGTAGAATAACAGTGAAGACATCAAAACTATGAAATAACACATATGAAATCATGTAGTAACCAAAAAAGTGTTAAACAAATCAAAATATATTTTATATTTGAGATTCTTCAGAGTAGCCACCCTTTGCCTTGATGACAGCTTTGCACACTCTTGGCATTCGCCATTTGATTAACTGTTCAGCCTTCTTATGGCTTGGGGGTAGAAGCTGTAAAGGAGCATTTTGGTCCCAGACTCGGTGCTCTCGTACCGCTTGCCGTCTTTCACAATTTTTTTAGGGCCTTCCTCTGACACCACCTGCTATAGAGGTCCTGGATGGCAGGTCTTAACTGAAAGGAAAAACCAAAAACTAGCAGACACTAGGCCCTCCATGGAATGAGTTTAACACCCCAGCTTTAGTAAAGCTTTCCACTCACACTTTCTGCCTTCTGTCCTGTACTATGAATGGTTAGACCTCCCTCTAGTGACTAAATTGTACGCTACATACAAACTAACTGTTGGTGTCTTCCCCCCCACTCATATCCACTAGATGAGGGTTGATAAACTTAGTCTGACTTTCAATTAAAACTCTTGCCTGAGTTGTAATAATGCTGTACGGTGTGTTTCAACCAGCGCATGTCAGCGGAGTTGGAATATGCCAGGCCTATTGGGCCATTGTGTAGATAATAGAAGGAAAATGAACGAAACGTTAATGAGATCCTATTTTTTGTATATAATTACTTTGCTACAATGACACACTTAGTTATCTCCCCACCTCGTTCCTTTATATTAGCATGTGCACATATTAAGTACACCATCATGCTTTTGGGAAATGTGTCTTTTCAGATTCCACAATGATTCTTCAGTTGTGGACACTAGCCGAAATCACCGCACATTCTCTCTTGCTTTTGGTCCTCTCTTTGTAAGTCACCTTGATTTAGCACGTGTCTTTTATCAGTTGGTTAAAATATTTTGAGAATTCCATGACAGGAGCTAAAGCAAGGTTTATAGCAGAACACAAGTACACTACAAATGCATGATGGGGCGGGCAAGCCCTGGGCTCGTGACGTGAGCACTACTGGAGCGAAACTGGAGTGGGTGAGAAAGCCGATGCTCCAGACTTTGGGAATATGGCTCCATGTTCCAGTCAAATTGGGCACGCTCAGCTCCTTGCTCCGCTCCAGCTCCTCTCCGCTCACATGCTCTGGTTTCAACCAAGCATACTGCTCTTTTTTTCTGATGACAAGAATGAGAATGATCAGAATGACACATTATCAAACCCACATATTTGTATTTCCAATACCCCACTTTACTTACCTCCGAGTCAGAGTAATGAATGCATTCTTTATTCAAAGCGTCACATTTGCATGACAAGTGTTGCTTAATACATTTGTAATGGTCCTTAGCACAGGGCTAATGAGTGATGCAATGTCTTTCTGAATTATCTAGCCAATAGTCTTGTGCTCTGCCCCTGACAACCAAGTGATTAGGCCTTTAGTCTCAATGAGAGGAGAGACAGGGAGATGGCATTCAAATCACATTAGAATTTCTCTCTGTAAGCAATTATTGGAGCCAGTGATTGTGATATGGACAATATGTAAAGAATATTCCCATGAAGGTATAGAATTAATCTAAGGCCACTATGACTGTGCCTGTGCCCCAAATTATTTAGGATGCACTTGTGGCTCATCATTACACATCTAATCTTCTCTGAATGCATCCAAGCCAAATTAGATCACAGGAAACATAAATCATCCTAACTTCCGCTGTGCTGTCCCTCCTCCATCTCAAGACTGCCAACAAAGCCAGTCGCCAGATCTGTACTGTGTTATTGTGATACCAGATGGCCATTTTGTGTCATCTTCCTCTGTGGACAGTCTTGTCTGCTGTGATCTCTGCTTGTTGTAATGTGTAGTTGGGTGGCTAGCTGTGTTTGTGGATGGTGGATGAGTAAACAATCTCGTCTTGCCACCAGCTGTTGCGTAAAATGTCAAGTGTCAGTGTTGGGCATCATGCTGGGGAAAGAGCTGAAGGAGCTGTTTGCATTGGCTGTCCAGGCTTGCTCCTCTCTGATTAGACAGAACTGTCCACACATTCTGCCTGGTCTAGACTATACTGGCCTGTCTGAAATGTGTACTGTCTGGTGTCAGCTACATGTTTACCTCATTCCCAGGCTAGGGGGAGGAAGTCTGGTGTCAGCTACATGTTAACCTCGTTCCCAGGCTAGGGGGAGGAAGTCTGGTGTCAGCTACATGTTAACCTCGTTCCCAGGCTAGGGGGAGGAAGTCTGGTGTCAGCTACATGTTAACCTCGTTCCCAGGCTAGGGGGAGGAAGTCTGGTGTCAGCTACATGTTAACCTCGTTCCCAGGCTAGGGGGAGGAAGTCTGGTGTCAGCTACATGCTAACCTCATTCGCAGGCTACGGGGAGGAAGTCTGGTGCACGAGGCTCGCTACTTTAGACTCCCAGAATGTTTGTCCTCCAGTATATCTGACCTGTACACCTTTCCACATATCTGAGCCAGTTTTTTAGGGTGCAAACATTATTTTCTTTATGTATATACATTTTTCAGAAGAAAACATCAAATGGTTCTTAATTTTTGCAATTATACATATCACTTTCATTGCACAAACATTACAGAACATTACTTTCAATAGTCAATAGTCCTCTTTTACAACATCTTTCCTTCATCCCAGCATAGAAAGAATAAAATACAAAGGACATATATAAGTTTACATTGTACTATACATTAATATTAAAATGCAGCACTTGTAGTCGGTACAAAGAGCCAAAGAAAATGACAGCAGTCACATTTTGCATCCCAAATGGCACCCTATTCCCTACATAGTACACTACTTTTGACCAGAGCCCAGGTCAAAAATAGTGTACTACATAGGGAGTCGGGTGCAATTTGGGAAACAGACACCATTTCTGTGTGAATGACTGCTAGTCAATGAGTCATCAGCTTTCATTACTTAGGGAACCTTACTTTGCTGAAGATACTAAGCTGTCCCTTTTACAGTATACAGTGTTCAAGGTAACAGGACAAAACAAGAAGCTAAGGAAAAATAGATGAATATCTCAAAATAACATCCCTTTTTATAGGGTCTATCACAGCAGCACTGTGATGTTTTTTAAATCTTAAAGGCATAGTTTACCTAAACTATAAAATCAAATATTGGCTTCCTTACCAAAGCACGTATTTCTGTCTTCCCATGTCCATATACTGCTTACAGGGTAACACCCAAACCAGACCAGCCACGTTGCGTCAACGAGTGTTGCAAAATAAATGTACACGTTATTGGGTGAACTGTCTTTTTTTTTTAGCTTTAAAGAGGCAGTGAAGTTAAATTATATTTCCACGTTATGAGGTCGAAATAACACTGGAATTGTGAAAAAGATTTTTGTGTAAACGCTGTTTGAAAATGCCTGGAACGTCAGGCTGTTCAGGTAGGATGGAACGTTTGGCCCACGGCATGAAGTCACAACGGGATCTGAGTTATATTCAGGAAATAAACACAGTTATTTATTAGACACATAGTGATGATTTATAGTGACGCATGTGGACTTGAACTGTACTTCATATGAGCTGTATCCTCACTAAAGGCGGTTTGGCTGTAATTGAAGCCCGCATCCCTCCCACAGTCCCCAGATCTGAGTAAACCATCTGAGTCATCCAACAAGATTAACAGTGATTATTCTAACATTGATGACTGAGCTCAGCCAGACTGCCAGACAGCCAGACAGCCAGACAGGGAGACCAATCTACACCAGATCAGAGACTTAGTTCTCCTCTTCTTCATTTTATCTTAAATTGTTTGCATTTCAAATGTGACCCTCTTTCCTTTATAGTGCACTCCTTTTAACCAAAACCCTATGGGCCCTTGTCAAAAGTAGTGCACTATGTAGGGAATAGGGTGCCATTTGGTATGTAGTCTTTAACTTACAATACGTTGAGACTGACTGACAGAGCTTGCTCTCATAATATCTGAGATAATCTAGTCAACACCTCGTTCACGTATTAATTCATCTCGTCCTCCATCCGGCTCCCTATATGCGGTAGCAATATTGCCTGTGGACGAGGTTACATTTGAAGGACTTGCTGTAACAGTGATTTAAAAACAGGCAAAGTAGCACTTATTGATTTGTTTTGTATTTCAAACATTCATTACATCACCTTTTACGTTCATCACTTTTATGATGGCCTAGTTAATTCCTGCCAATGAGCCTGAAAAGTTCCAGGTTGACCGGAGACTCTAGTGGCTACAGAGAAGTATAAAGTACCAGTTTATAGTACCAGAGGGATATATAGTACCAGTTTATAGTACCAGAGGGGTATATAGTACCAGTTTATAGTACCAGAGGGATATATAGTACAGAGTTTATAGTACCAGAGGGATATATAGTACCAGTTTATAGTACCAGAGGGGTATATAGTACCAGTTTATAGTACCAAAGAAGTATAAAGTACCCGTTTATAGTACCAGAGGGATATATAGTACCAGTATGTAGTACCACAGGGATACAGTGGGGCAAAAAAAGTATTTAGTCAGCCACCAATTGTGCAAGTTCTCCCACTTAAAAAGATGAGAGATGCCTGTAATTTTCATCATAGGTACACTTCAACTATGACAGACAAAATGAGGAAAAAAATCCAGAAAATCACATTGTAGGATTTTTAATGAATTTATTTGCAAATTATGGTGGAAAATAAGTATTTGGTCAATAACAAAAGTTTCTCAATACTTTGTTATATACCCCTTGTTGGCAATGACAGAGGTCAAACATTTTCTGTAAGTCTTCCCAATTCCTCCATGCAGATCTCCTCTAGAGAAGTGATGGTTTGGGGCTGTTGCTGGCCAACACGGACTTTCAACTCCCTCCAAAGATTGTCTATGGGGTTGAGATCTGGAGACTGGCTAGGCCACTCCAGGACCTTGAAATGCTTCTTACGGGATCATTGTCATGCTGAAAGACTCAGCCACGTTTCATCTTCAATGCCCTTGCTGATGGAAGGAGGTTTTCACTCAAAATCTCACGATACACGGCCCCATTCATTCTTTCCTTTACACGGATCAGTCGTCCTGGTCCCTTTGCAGAAAAACAGCCCCAAAGCATGATGTTTCCACTCCCATGCTTCACAGTAGGTATGGTGTTCTTTGGATGCAACTCAACATTCTTTGTCCTCCAAACACGACAAGTTGAGTTTTTACCAATAACTTCTATTTTGGTTTCATCTGATTATATGACATTCTCCCAATCTTCTTCTGGATCACCCAAACGCTCTCTAGCAAATTTCAGATGGGCCTGGACATGTACTGGCTTAAGCAGGGGGACACATCTGGCACTGCAGGATTTGAGTCCCTGGCGGCGTAGTGTGTTACTGATGGTAGGCTTTGTTACTTTGGTCCCAGCTCTCTGCAGGTCATTCACTAGGTCCCTCCGTGTGGTTCTGGGAGTTTTGCTCACCGTTCTTGTGATCATTTTGACACCACGGGGTGAGATCTTGCTTGGAGCCCCAGATCGAGGGAGATTATCAGTGGTCTTGTATGTCTTCCATTTCCTAATAATTGCTCCCACAGTTGATTTCTTCAAACCAAGCTGCTTACCTATTGCAGATTCAGTCTTCCCAGCCTGGTGCAGGTCTACAATTTTGTTTCTGGTGTCCTTTGACAGCTCTTTTGTCTTGACCATAGTGGAGTTTGGAGTGTGACTGTTTGAGGTTGTGGACAGGTGTCTTTTATACTGATAACAAGTTCAAACAGGTGCCATTAATACAGCTAACGAGTGGAGGACAGAGGAGCCTCTTAAAGAAGAAGTTACAGGTCTGTGAGAGCCAGAAATCTTTGCTTGTTTGTAGGTGACCAAATACTTATTTTCCACCATAATTTGCAAAAAAATTAATTAAAAATCCTACAATGTGATTTTCTGGATTTTTTTTCTCATTTTGTCTGTCATAGTTGAAGTGTACCTATGATGAAAATTACAGGCCTCTCTCATCTTTTTAGGTGGGAGAACTTGCACAGTTGGTGGCTGACTAAATACTTTTTTGCCCCACTGTATATAGTACCAGTTTATAGTACTAGAGGGATATTTAACCTTTATTTAACTAGGCAAGTCAATATATAGTGATACACAGGTCATTGTCACACAGGATATAGTACCAGTTTATGTAATAGCCAGTAGACAGCCATGCTACGTTGGGCAAGGCTTGTATAGTCACGTCATCTGGATGCTCCCCTTATCTTCAATATCAGCAGTCAATGCCTGGTCCTCAGAGGTCAAAAGCTGGTCCTCAGAGGTCAAAAGCTGGTCCTCAGAGGTCAAGAGCTGGTCCTCAGAGGTCAAGATCTGGTCCTCAGAGGTCAAGAGCTGGTCATCAGGTCTCACATCTATATCATAGGCCTCTGAGCTGGCGAGATCACAGGCCCTGGGGGCGGGGCCATCCTCACAGGCCCCTACTGCAGAGGTATCCCCATGGGCGGAGTTACTAGACTTGTGGGAGGAGCTCTGAGAGTTGGTGGGACTGAGCTGCACAGCAGTGGTGTCCTGCAGCGTGTGCTCGCTCGTCTCCATCTCAAATGTGACGCCGGCCCCTATCCGCGTCCGACCCCAGCTCTCGTCCCCCTTGGCCTTGCCGGCATTGTGGGTTGGTGGCCGCCGCCCACACACACAGCACGCCCCAAAAAAGGACAGGGCCACCAGTAGGAGGAGGGGCCCGATGACGATGGGTGGGTTGCTGGTGGGGATGAAGGACTTGAAAGCAAAGGCCCCCACCAGGGTGATGTTGATGCCCGCCAGCATAATGCACAGGCCACAGGCGCAGCACAGGGCCGGGGAGGGGAGTCTCTGGGGCCGTTTCCCGAATACCGTTTTGGGCCCCGAGCTCTTATCGGGAAGGACCATCTCTCCAGGCTTTATGTTGTATACTGTCGAATTCAGATATTTTTGGGATTGCATATTACTTAATTATTTTATGGTGTCAGCTAAAATACAATTTAATAGTCTTGATTAATGACAACATAATCCAGCCCAAATGCAGGACAGGTCTGAGTTTTCTCTGCCCTACAAGAGATAGACAGAAGAGTCAGATGATGTGTTCCTGTCATAGACATAGGTTTTCAACAAAATAAATCATTGTCACACAGGTCTAAAGGCAACTGACATTGAGGGAGAAAAGCTGATGCATTATGCATACATGACGAGTAATAAATGCTACAAAGACTAGATAAATCAACGGTATTATTATCTTCAGCTCTGCAACATATTGATGCCTAGTTTTTTCACAGAGAATAAGAAATTCTGATTTTCTTGTATTTTGTTCATATATATATTCCTAAGTACACAATGAACAAGTACACTGGGTTCTGATATGTTCGCAGACGATCATTTACATTTTGAAGAGGTATTGGTCTTATATTACATGGTTAAAAGTGTATTAGACTACATAAATATATGTCTTAGACTGACACATAGCCAATAAACTGGAGCATTTTGACAGATTAGATTACCCTGATAAAACAATAAAAAATATAACTATCATTACAGGAGTTATTTTATTTAAATGGTCGTTTAAA
Source organism: Oncorhynchus tshawytscha (assembly GCF_018296145.1). Taxonomy (NCBI): domain Eukaryota; kingdom Metazoa; phylum Chordata; class Actinopteri; order Salmoniformes; family Salmonidae; genus Oncorhynchus; species Oncorhynchus tshawytscha. The sequence goes on along the minus strand of NC_056434.1, from coordinate 12,729,689 downwards.
GACCAATTTATATTCTATAATCACTGATTGGCATTGGACTATTCACTCAGAACAGAAAATATGTAATATTCTTTTGGTGATGAAAACAAATACGTCACTGACAGCAATTGCTTTTACTTACATATGATGAGTCCCATAGTTCAGGTAATCTTGTTTGAAATACAACACTATTCCCGTCGTTTGTCTTATTTCAATCGAGTCGTGGACTTTCCATGACACTCTCTCGTGAGCTCGCTCGCCCAAGCAGGTGGAATACGACAGAGGAAAAGAGAAGAGCGCTCATGAGTTTCGTGCATGGTTAACCACTAGGGGCGCCATATGAGCGTCATTCACTGATGAACACACACAAGTACAGCGAGACTAATGGTTGTACAAACCAACACAGACACGTGTATTTAAGCAAATAAACATTTTAAAAAAGGTATTCGAGATATCTGTAGAAATTGATTATGAAAGGAAATGATATATTTTGCAGGAATTGAAAGAGCCCAATATGTATTATTGGGATAGTGTTCATTTGGATGATTAATTAAGCAAATGCTTTGGATATAATCAAACTCTGATGGAAGCATTGTGAAATATTGCTTGCTTAGAAAACCATCCAGACATATAGCCCAGATAAACTGCACCACTCTTTGTTCTGAACTACCCACAATGCAACAAAGCATGATTCTGAACTACCCACCCCATACAGTGCAACAAAGCATGATTCTGAACTACCCACCCCATACAATGCAACAACGGCATGATTCTGAACTACCATCCCACACAGTGATACAAAGTACTTACATAAAAGTACTTTAAAGTACTAGTAGGTTTTTGGGATATCTGTACTTTACTATTTCTATTTTTTAGAACTTTTACTTCACTGCATTCCTAAAGAAAATAATGTACTTTTTACTTCATACATTTTCACTGACACCCAAAAGTACTCATTACATGTTGAATGCTTAGCGGGACAGGAAAAGGATTCAATTCACGCACTTATCAAGAGAACGTGGTCATCCTTGCTACCTCTGATCTGGCTGACTCACTAAACACAAATGCATCGCTTGGTAAATGATGTCTGAGTGTTGGAGTATACCCCTGGCTTACTGTAAAAAAAAATTAAAGAAGAAAATGGTTGTCTGCTTTGCTGAAAATATGGAATTTGAAATGTACTTCTACTTTTGATACTTAAGTATATTTTAGCGATTATATTTACTTTTGATACTTCAGTATATTTAGAACCAAACTTTTTTACTCACATAGTATTTTACTGAGTGACTTTCACTTGAGTATCTTTCTTTTAAGGAATCTATACTTTTACTCAAGTATGACAATTGGGTACTTTTTCCACCACTGCCCATATAGTGCAACAAAGCACGATTCTGAACTATCCACCCAACATACATTGCAACAAAGCATGATTCATGATGTCTTCCTCTCCAGCTTGTGTGTGTATATCTCCCTCGAGGATGGCATAAGATTTTACTAGACACTCTTATCAAAAACTACTCCCTGCGGGAATTGAACCCACAACCCAAGCATTGCAAGCACCATGCTCTACCAACTGAGCTACACGGGACCATAACAGTGTCTGCTCGTATATTGTTACCTTCTTCCTTTAGGCGCTCTAGACCAACCCCGTTCCTCTCTTCCCTGTTACCTTCTTCCTTTAGGCGCTCTAGACCAACCCCGTACTCCTCTCTTCCCTGTTACCTTCTTCCTTTAGGCACTCTAGACCAACCCCGTACTCCTCTCTTCCCTGTTACCTTCTTCCTTTAGGCACTCTAGACCAACCCCGTACTCCTCTCTTCCCTGTTACCTTCTTCCTTTAGGCACTCTAGACCAACCCCGTACTCCTCTCTTCTTCCTTTAGGCACTCTAGACCAACCCCGTACTCCTCTCTTCCCTGTTACCATCTTCCTTTAGGCGCTCTAGACCAACCCCGTACTCCTCTCTTCCCTGTTACCATCTTCCTTTAGGTGCTCTAGACCAACCCCGTACTCCTCTCTTCACTGTTACCATCTTCCTTTAGGCGCTCTAGACCAACCCCGTACTCCTCTCTTCCCTGTTACCTTCTTCCTTTAGGTGCTCTAGACCAACCCCCGTACTCCTCTCTTCCCTGTTACCATCTTCCTTTAGGCGCTCTAGACCAACCCCGTACTCCTCTCTTCTTCCTTTAAGCACTCTAGACCAACCCCCGTACTCCTCTCTTCCCTGTCACCATCTTCCTTTAGGTGCTGTAGACCAACCCCGTACTCCTCTCTTCCCTGTTACCATCTTCCTTTAGGTGCTCTAGACCAACCCCCGTACTCCTCTCTTCCCTGTTACCATCTTCCTTTAGGTGCTCTAGACCAACCCCCGTACTCCTCTCTTCCCTGTTACCTTCTTCCTTTAGGTGCTCTAGACCAACCCCCGTACTCCTCTCTTCCCTGTTACCATCTTCCTTTAGGCGCTCTAGACCAACCCCCGTACTCCTCTCTTCCCTGTTACCATCTTCCTTTAGGTGCTCTAGACCAACCCCGTACTCCTCTCTTCCCTGTTACCATCTTCCTTTAGGTGCTCTAGACCAACCCCGTACTCCTCTCTTCCCTGTTACCATCTTCCTTTAGGTGCTCTAGACCAACCCCGTACTCCTCTCTTCCCTGTTACCATCTTCCTTTAGGTGCTCTAGACCAACCCCGTACCCTCTCTTCCCTGTTACCATCTTCCTTTAGGTGCTCTAGACCAACCCCTGTACTCCTCTCTTCCCTGTTACCTTCTTCCTTTAGGCGCTCTAGACCAACCCCCGTACTCCTCTCTTCCCTGTTACCTTCATCCTTTAGGTGCTCTAGACCAACCCCGTACTCCTCTCTTCACTGTTACCATCTTCCTTTAGGCGCTCTAGACCAACCCCCGTACTCCTCTCTTCCCTGTTACCTTCTTCCTTTAGGTGCTCTAGACCAACCCCGTACTCCTCTCTTCCCTGTTACCATCTTCCTTTAGGTGCTCTAGACCAACCCCGTACTCCTCTCTTCCTGTTACCTTCTTCCTTTAGGTGCTCTAGACCAACCCCGTATCACCTTCTTCCTTTAGGTGCTCTAGACCAACCCCGTACTTCTCTTCCCTGTTACCATCTTCCTTTAGGTGCTCTAGACAACCCCCGTGAGTCTCTTCCCTGTTACCATCTTCCTTTAGGTGCTCTAGACCAACCCCATTCTCTTCCCTGTTACCTTCTTCCTTTAGGTGCTCTAGACCAACCCCGTAGTCTCTTCCCTGTTACCTTCTTCCTTTAGGTGCTCTAGACCAACCCCGTACTCCTCTCTTCCCTGTTACCTTCTTCCTTTAGGTGTCTAGACCAACCCCGAAGACCATCTTCCTTTAGGCGCTCTAGAAACCCCCGAAATGGGTTTTGTGTGGTCAGGTGAATCACAATCATCCATGTCCCCGTTTCATTCACACGCTACAATAGGCAACTGGTGAGTGACGGGCCACAAACAAACCCATTCAATCAGTTCTTCCAGCCATAAACTGAGCAGTCTCTGTTTATGTACTGAACCTAGAAGAACACTCAATCTGCCTAACTTGTTACATGATGTCAGAGTTCTGCCTAGAAGTCAGAGAAAGAAGAATTTCATAAGAAAGAAATGGGTTTTATTGGGAAAACAGCATACCACAGGGGCTATTGATGTGCAACATTGGGTTTTATTGGGAAAACAACATACCACAGGGGCTATTGATGTGCAACATTGTAAGAACATTTGCCATTAGACCTCATACACATGGGTTATAAGGTATTTAGCTGCATAGCTTATGCCAATGAATGTCTTATCCCATCGGATTTGAGTTTAGTGTTTGTCCCAAATGGCACCCTATTCCCTATGTAGTGCCCTACTTTTGACCAGGGCCTATGGGCTATAGGGTGCCATTTGGGACTAATGAGAGTGAGAGGGCTTTACCATAGCCACTGGGAGATCCCTAATGTGTTGCACCTTCTCTGACGGAGAGTCCGTGCCCGCTTACGAAGGCCCCTTGGTTGCTATAGCGATTGAGTATCCATGGCAACCGGGGGAGATCCAGGCATTGGGTACAAGTTGTACATGGGGGTGGGGGATGCAATACATGGAGTTAAAGGGTGAGGGGAATAAGTGCTAGACTTCCATCAGTGTCCCCACATTAATAAAATGACAAGCTCTTAGAGGTGAAACAGTCAAACTGGTAGAGGTAAATCAAATAATTTCAGTAACCAAAGAGCATTTCAGTAACCCAAGAGCATTTTAGTAACCCAAGAGCATATCAGTAACCATGTTACACAGGCTGAAATGGCCGTCTGACCAATTGTATGCTTAAAAATCTGAAACCAAATTAATGTGACATGCTAGCATTCACAGTCGTCACAAGTTATTTCTATCAGTCTCTATAGTTTCTTTGGCACACTTATTCAGATCCATTTGCTGACAAATCAACCCGACAATACACAAATAAAACTACTACTAAAAAAACTGATATAAAACTATAATTCCCTTTCCGCCAGAGAAAGGTATATTTATCATGGCATCCCCTCTGGAATATAGAATATATAAAAAATAAAGTTATGGACGTTTAAAAAAACACAATATTAAAAAACAAAAAGACATTTCCAGATTTCTATATCACTTAAACAGATTCTAACAATATTCAGTGAAGTGTGAATAGCCAAAATAGTAATTAATTAGCGTAAAAAGAAAGCTGCAGGTTATTAGTGGTATGACTGAAAATAAGTTAAACACATTTGAAGCAAGCAATGGCAGAATGGTCCTGTAATCATTTGGAAAAAATGTGCAAAGACATCATACAAATTCTAGCTTGGTCCCCAGATCTGTTTGTGGCATCATGTCAACTCTTTGTAATGTCATGTTTTGCATGACATTAAGTGACAACATAACACAAACAAACTGGCAACCAGGCTAGTGCAATTCGGGTTTCTGAGGTAATCCTTATAGTTTATCAATACTTCAAATATGTCTAAAAAAATAAAAATACTGATGAAATGCAATCATATCAAATAATCTCAAAATACATCTGACGAGTGAGTTGTTTCAAAGTATAGAAGTGTTCCAGGTAGCTGATGTTTCGATAAGGAGATAAGAAATGGAATTTCAGGGTGATTCAAATAATAAAATGCTTCTCAAATTAATGATGCACTCTCAAATCATTCAGTAACCCACCTTCCACAAGCACAATGTCTTAAAAGTTCTAGGCCAAACACTCACACTCAACATACTGTAGATATCGACCCATCTGTCAATAATAGGGCCCCAGAATGCTTACTAGGATAATCAAGGAGAGAGTCCATTCCCTGAATACCAGGCCATAGTCACAGTGTCTGCTTGCCTTGCCATTATTGGGTTGCAGAATTCTCAAAACATTCCAAAAAATATTCCAGAAATCCTGCATGAAAAATTAGAGGTTGGATGCTTCATCCCTGCTGTTTCCAAAAATCCTAAAACTGGGATTTCTGGAAAAACCAGGACATTTTGGGAAAGTTTTGAAACCCTCCTCACAGCCTATGTATGACCATCCCTAAAAACAGGGTCATTAAGGGACTGAAAAGTAATGCTCTACTTTTGCAGCATTCAGTTACTCTATAAATAACGCTAAAACCTTTTCACAGCTTGACCAACACAACCTAAATTAAAATGTTTTTTGAAAATTAAAAGGATTTTTACAATAAGACAGGCTAGCTACATGTACTGTACGTGTATTAAATGCCCCATGCGGACATCATCAAGAATCCATTCCTAACGGAAATAACCGTGCAATTAAGTATAGCTAGCATAAAGCAACCATCACTAGCAGTCTTAACCATAGAAAAATAATCACTAGAACAGGCTTAGACCCATTTTAGTGATTTTATTCCTGTCGTCTTAACATGGGATTGCGCTCTGTATAGACTAAGGTTATTATCAAATGCAGGAAACTACCTCAACCCAAACTAATCACTGAAACCGATACAAAGCTGGGACTCAGTGTGTGTTAGCTTAGTAGAGGATAAAAGTGCTTCCCTTTGTGCTCCGGTCTCTCTGTTTCTAGGTGATAAGAAGACCACTGGCCATGAGAGCTTGGACAATGAGGCTACCAACCCTGTGAAGCTACACAGGAGTCTCCTGCGAACGGAAGCTATCGTCCATCTCAGATGGTGTGACATGGTAAACACCACGTAGAGAGGAAGAGAGACTAGCACCAGGATGGAGGGAACAGAGGAGAAATAAAAGAGGGGAAAGGAAGGCACAAAGAGCCTGGCAGCAGTTCTGAGGCTGACATTGTTAAATCAGAGAATCTGACCCTGTTGGGATCTTAGAAGCACACGACTATATTAGAAGGATAAACCAGGTGCGAGGGAACTCCGAGCCTGCAGTAGCACCAAAACGGGGTCTTCCTGGGGTTAAACCAGGAGCTGGTTAGGTGACGAGAGTGTTGAGGTTGTCGTCATCAGCAGGCAGGAAGTCCTGGGTGGTGCGCTGAGCGTTGGACTGTGCCCGTCTGCGAGCCAGCCGGGAGTTGGAGGGGGGCGAAAGCCTCATGGAGGTCACAATGGTGGTGACCACTTCCTCCTGCTCCTCGTCGTGCTGCGACAGCTGGCGGTTGAAGGCGATGGCGTCGGCGGCAAACTGGGTCAAGTCTTTGGTGCTGCTGTTCCTGTAGAGAACGAGCAGACGATCAGTCAGAGATTGATCAAATTATAGATCACACGTTTAGCTCTAGGAGACATACACTCAATTTGTCAGGCACACTCCTAAATCTAAATGTGTCCGATGTTTTCAGGCCTCAAAATGTCAAGTTGAGTCCATTATGCTACTTTGTAGGTCTGGAAAACAAACTTTGATTTTGAAGTGTAACGTCCCTTCAACAATTGGCTTTATTGGCCTGTCATAACAGAAGAAATGAGCTGTAATGTACTGAACATTCTGTGAAATGAGCAGAGTGGATTACCTTTGGAGGAAGTGTGGGGTTGGGAGACCTCTCTCTGGTGCATTCTAGGGGAAAAGAAATAACACATTTAAATAAGATATAACAGGAAAACGGAATCCATTTATTTTAATTGTACCTTTTCCTTCACAGATATACAGTTTGGAGGAAATGTACTGGTGAAAACAAGCCCACTGGTTTCTTGGATGTCTCTTTCACACATTCAGCCTTCTTAGATCAGTGTAGGATAGACAAGACAAGAAAGCCACTTCAGAATATTGACATCCACCGGGAACAACAAAGTACAGACCTGGGTTCATATACTGTTTAGGGTTTTTCAATTGATTTCAAAAGTAATTTGGAACTTAAGTATTTGGATATTTTTTCTTTGAAACAAGTAGTATTGGAATCTATTTGGAAACACTTGTTTAGTAATGACACATACATACATACACGCATACATACACTGCTCAAAAAAATAAAGGGAACACTAAAATAACACATCCTAGATCTGAATGAATGAAATATTCTTATTAAATACTTTTTTTCCTTTACATAGTTGAATGTGCTGACAACAAAATCACACAAAAATTATCAATGGAAAACAAATTTATCAACCCATGGAGGTCTGGATGTCACGCCCTGGTCAAAGTATTTTGTGTTTATCTTCATTTATTTGGTCAGGCCAGGGTGTGGCATGGGGTTTTTGTATGTGGTGTGTTGGTATTGGGATTGTAGCTTAGTGGGGTGTTCTAGTTAAGTCTATGGCTGTCTGAAGTGGTTCTCAATCAGAGGCAGGTGTTTATCGTTGTCTCTGATTTGGAACCATATTTAGGCAGCCATATTCTTTGAGTGTTTGGTGGGTGATTGTCCTTAGTGTCTTGATGTCCTTGTTCTGTGTTAGTTTACACAAGTATAGGCTGTTTCGGTTTTCTTTACGTTCATTACGTTTATTGTTTTGGTAGTTTGTGTTTAGTGTGTTTTTTCATTAAACATGAATTGTAATCTACACGCCGCATTTTGGTCCGATCCTTGCTACACCTCTTCGTCAGAGGAGGAGATAGTAGAAAACCGTTACACTGGATTTGGAGTCACACTCAAAATTAAAGTGGAAAACCACACTACAGGCTGATCCAACTTTGATGTGATGTCCTTAAAACAAGTCAAAATGAGGCTCAGTAGTGTGTGTGGCCTCCACGTGCCTGTATGACCTCCCAACAACGCCTGGGCATGCTCCTGATGAGGTGGCGGATGGTCTCCTGAGGAATTTCCTCCCAGACCTGGACTAAAGCATCCACCAACTCCTGGACAGTCTGTGGTGCAACCTGGCGTTGGTGGATGGAGCGAGACATGATGTCCCAGATGTGCTCAATTGGATTCAGGTGTGGGGAACGGGCGGGCCAGTCCATAGCATCAATGCCTTCCTCTTTCAGGAACTGCTGACACACTCCAGCCACATGAGGTCTAGCATTGTCTTGCATTAGGAGGAACCCAGGGCCAACCGCACCAGCATATGGTCTCACAAGGGGTCTGAGGATCTCATCTCGGTATCTAATGGCAGTCAGGCTACCTCTGGCGAGCACATGGAGGGCTGTGCGGCCCCCCAAAGAAATGCCACCCCACACCATGACTGACCCACCGCCAAACCGGTCATGCTGGAGGATGTTGCAGGCAGCAGAACATTCTCCACGGCGTCTCCAGACTGTCACGTCTGTCACATGTGCTCAGTGTGAACCTGCTTTCATCTGTGAAGAGCACAGGGCGCCAGTGGCAAATTTGCCAATCTTGGTCTTCTCTGGCAAATGCCAAACGTCCTGCACAACCCCTGTAAGCACAACCCCCACCTGTGGACGTCGGGCCCTCATGAAGTCTTTTTCTGACCGTTTGAGCAGACACATGCACATTTGTGGCCTGCTGGAGGTCATTTTGCAGGGCTCTGGCAGTGCTCCTCCTCCTCCTCCTTGCACAAAGGCGGAGGTAGCGGTCCTGCTGCTGGGTTGTTGCCCTCCTACGGCCTCCTCCATGTCTCCTGATGTACTGGCCTGTCTCCTGGTAGCGCCTCCATGCTCTGGACACTACGCTGACAGACACAGCAAACCTTCTTGCCACAGCTCGCATTGATGTGCCATCCTGGATGAGTTGCACTACCTGAGCCACTTGTGTGGGTTGTAGACTCCGTCTCATGCTACCACAAAAGTGACCAAACATCAGCCAGGAAGCATAGAAACTGAGAAGTGGTCTGTGGTCACCACCTGCAGAACCACTCCTTTATTGGGGGTGTCTTGCTACTTGCCTATAATTTCCACCTGTTGTCTATTCCATTTGCACAACAGCATGTGAAATGTATTGTCAATCAGTGTTGCTTCCTAAGTGGACAGTTTGATTTCACAGAAGTGTGATTGACTTGGAGTTACATTGTGTTGCTTAAGTGTTCCCGTTATTTTTTTGAGCAGTGTGTGTACACACACACACACATATATATTTTAAATACTCAAATACACAGTATTTAAACAAATAATTAAATTCCCATATGCATTTCAACTAGGTCTGTTTGGTATTTGAAATTATGTATTTCCTTATACTTATTTCTAAATACTAGGCTATTTACAGGAAATTATTTGAAAGTACTTCCAATAGAAGTAGGTGATTCGAGCCACATTATTAGAAAATACTCAGATACACAGAAAATAAGTATTCAATAACAAATAATAGACATGTATTTGAACCCAGGTGTGGTATGTTATGACCATACACCCACACAGTGTACAGAAGGGTTAGGAAATTGACACTCACCCCCTGCACCCAGGAGTGCTGCAGGACCTGGGCAGCACTGAGGCGGAGGGTGGCATCCCGCACCAGCAGCCTGGAGATGAGGTCCTTGGCCTGGGCAGAGATGTGGGCCCAGTCCTTCTCTGGGAACTCATACTGGCCATCCTGGATGTTGTCAAACAGATTCTTCTGCAGGGGTGGGACACAATATATTAAAAGGGAAAATCATGAATAGTATAATATTTTGGGCATTCACTTATGACATGAATCAGAAACAGTTTCTAAATTACTATAAGTTTTTATGAATTATAATGGTTATAACACCAATAAATGCATGGCAGATTTTTTAAATTATTTTTTATAAACGGTCTCGAAGGTCCAGAGTTTGTGTTCCTTCGAGACAGACATCTACAGCACTATTTAAAAAAAAATCTAAGGTGAACTGGGAGTTTGAAGAAGACTGGTGATGGCTTGTGCACCTGGCAGGTGCGGCAGGTCTCTCCACGGTCCCAGCCACAGTCAGTCCCACAATGACCAGTGAAGGGGGGGCTGCCGCTGAGCAGAATATAGAGGATGACCCCCAGGCTCCAGAGGTCACAACGCTTGTCGTAGAACGATGCCTCGTCTGTGAACACCTCCACCACCTCTGGAGCCATGTACTCTGCCGAGCCACACTGAGTCGGGGAAACCAAACACCGTGAGGACATATGTCAAATCAAATTTGATTTAAACGTGCATTTAAAATCGCAACACTCTTTACAGTAAAAATAAAAAATACGCACTTAGGGACAATTAAGACATTGCCAGACAAACAGATAGACACACAAATATCAGGGTTAGTGGTAGGTTCAGGTTGTGGTATTTACCGGTGTGGTGAGCTCTGGAGTGGTGATTGGAATACAGGCACTGCTAAGCTTCACTCCACTGCCCAAGTCAAAGTCACAGATTTTCACTGGAGACACCTGCAGAGGGAGAGAAAAATAGCAAGCATTCACTAGCTATAACCACAATAACTGTTTGGCAAACATTACATTTTCTACAGAAAAAAAATGTTGTTGTTCCGTAGCACATTGGGGAAAATAAAGGTTACCTGGTCAGTAGACTCACACAGGATGTTCTCTGGCTTTAGGTCCCGGTGGGCGATACCTGTAGAACAGAGAATGTTCATGAGGAAACAATCACACTGTAATTCTATATAGGCACAGCCACATGTTCAGGGGTCCTACCTTTGTTGTGGAGGAAGTGGAGAGCTTTGGAGATGTCCCTGACCACACGGCTGGCCTCCAGCTCATCAAAGTGCTTACGGTTCTGGATGTGAGTCAGAATGGAGCCTGTATGGGTAAAGAGGAGAGCTTTCAGGAGCAGAGAGAGCAGAGCTTTCAGGAGCAGAGAGAGCAGAGCTTTCAGGAGCAGAGAGCTTTCAGAGAAACACCTAATAGCTTCATGTAATCTGGGTCATGTTCATTAGACCACAAAACACCACCATGTTTTGCAACAGAAAACAACATTGTTTTTATTGGACAAGTTCAGTTACAGCAGTATCTCCCCAGTTTACTTTTTTCTTCCATGTTATGCATAATGAACATGACCCACCTTCACCCTCACAAAAGTGGGATAATATGGTAAAAACAGGAAGACATACCTCCGCGCAACTTCTCAAACACCAAGTAGAAGCAGGAGTCATCTTCAAAAAATTGTATTAGTTCCAGAATGTTCCTGAAAATGTTAATAGGAACACATTAGTGGGTGACATTTTTTTTTGTAATTATCATTTAACCTTCAGGACTTTCACTTTGTAGAGTGAAAGAGCACATACTTGTTGCCCTGGCACTGGTAAAGGGTCTCCACTTCACGGAAGACGCGGCTGCGACTGTGCCCCGCGTTCTTCTCAATGATCTGAGATAAAACCAAATAGACACAGGTATCAGTTAGTGAAGAAAGCTTAGTCACAGAACAATGAGCCTGATGTATAAATGTTTCCCAGCAGTGGGAAAATATGGAATCAGATGGATTTTGGCTGACATTCTGCACATTTTCACATCAATGAATTTTCTCAATAGTTTTCTGTTACCAAAACTAAAATCTGTTTGGCCAGAGTGGACTAAGATTTGTTGCCCTTTGCCAAAGTTTCTAAAAAATGACGTTGTCTAGGAGTCCAAGGGCAAATTGAGCTATTGCACAAGTGCACTTCACAGGCGTTCCCTAACGGAAATATGCAACTACATGCTAGAACGCACCAATAGGATCTCATTAGCTCGTGCTCTGCCTACCTCCTGCTAGTTCTGCCCACTATGATTAACTTGCTCCCATTTGAAATGGCAGGCTGTGGGTGTATCTTGGATTAGTTATAAAAAATCTTTGGCTTAGTGGGTGGTATACGTGCACATCCATAAAACAAAAAATATGTCCCAGGTGCTGGATCAGAGAGGACAATGTAGAACAAAAAGCTAATCTGCACACTGTTATAACGCTTAACTGTTTAATAGGACAACGTTTGGACCACAAACCGGGCAAAGAAAACACTGTTTGGGGTTGAAACAGCATCCTGACTAATTATACTTCAACTACCGTGGAATGACAATAAAACCTTTGCATGTGATGTATGACATTCATCACAAGTCCCATATGTCCTCTATGCACCCTGGTCAAAAGTAGTGCCCTGAATAGGGAACCGTTTCATACGCAGCCTCCGACTCACCTTCACAGCATATTCATTCCCATTCTGAAGACTGATGCATCCTTGGACCTTTGCATATGCACCCTGACCCAGCATTTCATCTGTCAGTTTGTACAGGTCTGGAGGAAAGAGAAACGCACAAAAGCCTGTCTCTGGTATCTATGGTGTGGGTGTATTTATTAAAACTCTACATTTTGAATGACATGAGTGATTTAATATTTGACAGGCTTGTCTGATTTATGTGCAAAATGATTACCGTTGAAGTTTCCTGTAAAGCTGTCTGTTGCTCTTGACCTCCTTTTCTTCTTCTTTGGTTTGGCTGAGTTTGGAATGCTTACTGGCTGGGTGGCTTCCATTGGTTTGGCTGAGTCTGGGATGCTTACTGGCTGGCTAGCTTCCACCTCTGTATAAACAAGTCGAGTGTTAATTCACGTCAACCACAGTTACATTGTAAAATATTGCTTGAATTGCAAAGTGTTTGCAACGTGCATACTGAATAACATCTATTGACTATGTGCCAATCAACCAAAATAACATGTTTTCTTAAATTGTGAATGATTGTTTAAAACTTTGACACATTGATAGATCCTTGAATGGATTAACTATGTGCCAGCAAATAAATGATTGCTTAAAGCGTAGTGTGTGCAATGTGTATATTGACTAACATGTAGGACTTCTATGTGCCAATGTGATAGCAAAGCAGACAGGGAGAAGCTGGTTGTGGAGCTGGGTCAGTATCCACAAAGCATCGGGGTAGAAGTGCTGATCTAAGATTGGTCCATATAATCTTATTCGTTATGATCTAAAAGGCAAAATTGATCCTAGATCAGCACTGCTACTGATAGGGCCCTGGTCAGAGGACTAAAGTGCAGTACCTGGAGGGCCCTTTGAGAGGCGCTGTCTCTCCTCTGTGGCAGTGGGGGGCACCACATTCTGCTGTTCCCCACAGCTGTCCCCTACTGGGCCAAGGGCCAGAGAGTTACTCTGTAACTGAAAGAGAGAGAGTGGGGAGAGAAAGTGAGAGCAGAGCCAGAGAGATCAGGTGGTGGAGAGGGACAGAAAGAACAAGAAGAAGCACAGTGTGTCACTTTTGTTCTTAAAGTACCAGTGCAGTCCTAAACCAATTTCAAATCTACTGATATGGCATATTCCAGATAAAATAACAATACAGTATAATTAGAACCAAGCTTCTGGTTTAAAACAAGGTTATCTTCCCATGTGGCAGCCTGCCAATAGGGTCCACTGATATGCAAACACAAACAGGAAAGCTTACAAAGACCTTATCTGACCCTGGATATTCCCAAACACACTTTCACATCCAGTGATAGCATAGGCATATTTGTATTACTCATTGAAAAGGATGCAACATATCCAGTTTAACCTTAAGATAAGCATAATTACTGGCAGTCTGTTACTACTAGAAGCTGCTCTTATCTGAGCAACAGGAAAGGTTAAGGGAAGTAACAAGTGTGACAAAACCAGAAGCTATGACAAGTTTGTAAAATAGCTAGTTAACTAGCTATTTCTGACAGCAATATTGATTTACCTGGAGAGAGTGCTGGAAGGCTTGCAACTCTGCCACCGTGCTCTGCCTCACCATATCTGCCAACTGGAAGAAAAAAAACCTGAAACATTTCAGATAGCTAGCACGTTTTCGAGTAGCGAGCTAGTACAGTAAAGTCATGTCGGTGGGGGCAGAAACAGGGAGAGAGGATTCAAAGTTACACTAAGGAATTCCATCAGCGATGATGCGATGTGTTTTCACTTGAACACACATTCCAGAACTGGTTGGACCTTTCCTTACACACATACGCCGGGCGGTTTTTTTTTTGTAACGTTGGTGTTATTCTGCTAGCTGTAGGTTATATGTCAAACCTATCTGGATAATTGGGTGAGATATTGAGTCATTCCAGAAAATTCAGCTCCAAATATGCTGATGAAAGCAGCCACGACTTGGTCGTGACTGGCTGGAGGCGGCAAAAATACAGCTACTTAGCTACTAACACGTTATAGTTAGTTCAATCAAACAGTCAGCAAAAGTAGGCTATGCAATCACACACATTAGCTAGCTAACTATAGTAAAGATACTCATTAGGTTATAAACAGGTCGACCTTATTAGCTGTCTAGCTAGCTAGCAATCCATATATCAGCTCAGTCATAACGATGTTCGGGAAAATAATTGTATCAGATGAGTGTGTTATGAAAAGCCAAAGCAAATACATTTGCGCTAGCTAGCTACAGTAACGTTACATAGTTAACTATTTTACGTTGGCTAGTTACTATGTCACCTAATCCGTCTTGCTAATGACGTTATGAATTACTGATGATATTAAAAAATATATATCTAACCTGGAGTCTGTGTCCAAACAGGCCGAAATCCTCCTCCAGAGCCTCGGTCATCCTCTGGGGTTTGCGGTGGGTCCGGGTGGACAACAGAGTGAAATCCAGCTAGTGACGTAAGGCGGTAAACGCAGAGCTCCCGCCTCTTGCGTGTCCTGTAGTTTATTCATTGGACGAAAAGAATAGGCTACTAGGACGTCAGGTATTGCAAAACAACTTCCCCTATTTCATAATAGGGAATTTCTGGTGTATGACAGCACTCTCAGTCATAGAAAATATACTAGTAGTAGCAAGGTAGGTTATATTATAGTCTAAGGCGTCGTATTTAAGTTAAATAAAGGTTAAATAAAATAAAATACATTTGTAGTGCAAGTTATATTAATGAGTCATTAGTATTTTAAGATTAATGAATAATTTTCCTCAAAAATGAACACAATTAACTCAACAGGAGAGGCCAGGAAGGGTAAAATAGGCTCTTAATACTTGGAAATTGAATCAGTTACACATCAGATCAGTCTCACAGAGTAAGGTTTAAACTGGTTTTGTGTAAATTAAAATTAAGTCAGTAATTCCCAGTATGAGTCCATACTTGTCATTCTGCACATCCCTGGGCACTTGTTTTTCAAGTTGTCTGGCTGGGACACATTCCACACATATTTGTCATAAAAATGCAAAACACTGGAGACAGGTCTAGTGTTGTTACCATAGAGAATGATAGAGGCCTCTAGTGGCCAAAAGGCCATATTAGCATGGGCAGCACCATTTAGAGCTTCCACCATTTTAATGTAGTCAACTGGGCTGGACTTCCAACTTCATTGGTTGATCCCTCCTGGTGACCCTGTTGGAGTCATGTCCAATCAGGTCATCAGGAGGGAATCACCCAATTGTGAAGAAGAAAATGTACTACTTCAAAATGGAGATAGCCTCAATGCCCATGCTGTCACAGACTCTATAATTGCACAGATACAAAGATGAGTCATCTATCTATCTATCTATCTATCTATCTATCTATCTATCTATCTCTCTATGGTTGTGACCTTCCATCCATTACACAGTGTCTCAAACACCTCGAAGCCGCAAACATTTCCAAAGTTGATGATGTCAAGAAATATACATGTGTAATAAAACAGAGCTAGAATAGTTATTACTAAACATTACTACAAGTACAATAAAGCTCAGAAGACTGGAGTGCTGCATCATGTCACAGCACTATAGGAAGCAGAACAGTCCTTTTTCATAAAACATATAGACTATTGGCTGAAAATGTCACTTTATGAACAAACTTCGTAATGCTTGGGATGGATAACACTTTAGTTCTTCAAATCCACTCAAAATCCATTCCTTTAGTTTGAGTGCTTGGTTGTATTGAAGCTGTGGGTCTCTTGAAGGCCACAGGGAATGCTGAAATGATGTCAATTCCATTTTCCAAGTGGTTTAGTTACAGATCTTCTCTGTCATTGCCCTCTGAGGGTAGAGAAGAGAGAGTAAAGTTGGGGGATTAACATGATATTGACAAATTATTGCATTATATGCCTACCTTGCTGCAAAAACAAGACATAGGAATGGTTATTACAAAGCTTTCTCCATTGAACAGGGCTACGATTAAAGGACCATCTGGGAAAACAAAAACAAAGTGGTCACTCGTCCCTGTTTTAGTAAGACATATTCTTCAAGAATAACTGTCTATCATTAAGTCCAAAAATGGATGTACCAATCCCAGATCGCCCTGTTCATTTGAGGTGACAGACAGAACTACATGCCTATGCTGACATGCTATATGATGATGCTAAAATCATTTCCCAACAGATAGGCTAAAGCCATAATCTGAGGAGAACTCATTCGGCTGTTTCCACTCACAAAACAGATGACTTATAGTCAACCAAAAGCAGAAAAACTAAATGCTCAATCCATCACACTGTCTTATGTTAACAAGGTTGATTTCCCCTCATATTGCATTGTTGACATAATGTCTCATTGTTATTTCTAAGTAGAATCTGTACTTCATAATGATGATAACAGAAGACGTTCATTGTATACCTCAGAGCTCCTACCTTCAACGGTTCAGATGTAATGAATCGCTGCACTAAAGAAAACAACTTGAAAGTGACATCATTCTTACGTATGGCTGACTAGACAGCAATTTCACTTATAATGGTTATATAAACCAAACCAGACTTTTAAAAAAAACATTTTTTTTACAAAGACAAACACTTTTCTTTTATGACTCAAATTTGGGAAACAAGTAGTGCATCACTAATTCCAATGACTGTGGCAAAGGGAACAATTAAAGACAAGCATCTCTTGTATAATTATCTTATACTAGACTGTGATTTAGTCATCATGTTCTATGCCCAGAGAGTGATTGTGTATAATCGCCCAGGTTGTGGTTTGAGCAGACACGCTTGTGGTGTAAAATAACGGTGACAATCCACTGCTTCTGTTTTATGACAGTAAAGCTCCTCCTTCATTGAACTACAGCAAAATTAGACCATCTAAGTCTGAAGGACGGCACGACAGTATGTGAAGGATATTCCCTCATAAATTAATATCCAGATACCCCCTGCACTTACACTGCATTCGGAAACTATTCAGACACCTTCCCTTTTTCCACATTTGGTTATGTTACAGTCTCATTCTAAAATGGATTAAATCTTTTTTTCTCATCAATCTATACACATAGCCCCATAATGACAAAGTGAAAACAGGTTTTTAGAAATGTTTGCATATATATATATATAAAAATTTAAAAAACTAAATACCTTTTTTGCATAAGTCTCCTGACCCCTCCTGTCTCAGCCTCCAGTTTTTATGCTGCAGTAGTTTGTGTGTCGGGGCTAGGGTCAGTTTGTTATATCTGGAGTACTTCTCCTGTCTTATCCGGTGTCCTGTGTGAATTTAAGTATGCTCTCTGTAATTCTTTCTCTCTCTGTCTGAGGACCTGAGCCCTAGGACCATGCCTCAGGACTGACTACCTGGCATGATGACTCCTTGCTGTCCCCAGTCCACCTGGCCGTGCTGCTGCTCCAGTTTCAACTGTTCTGCCCTTCGGCTATGGAATCCTGACCTGTTCACCGGATGTGCTACCTGTCCCAGACCTGCTGTTTTCAAGTCTCTAGAGACAGCAGGAGTGGTAGAGATACTTTTAATGATCGGCTATGAAAAGCCAACTCACATTTACTTCTGAGGGGCTGACTTGCTGCACCCTCGACAACTACTGTGATTATTATTATTTGACCATGCTGGTCATTTATGAACATTTGAACATCTTAGCCATGTTCTGTTATAATCTCCACCCGGCACAGCCAGAAGAGGACTGGCCACCCCTCATAGCCTGGTTCCTCTCTAGGTTTCTTCCTAGGTTTTGGCCTTTCTAGGGAGTTTTTCCTAGCCACTATGCTTCTACACCTGCATTGCTTGCTGTTTGGGGTTTTAGGCTGGGTTTCTGTACAGCACTTTGAGATATCAGCTGAAGTACAAAGGGCTATATAAATAAATTTGATTTGATTTGATAAGTATTCAGACCATTTGCTATAAGACACCAAATTGAGCTCAGGTGCATCCTGTTTCCATTGATAATCCTTGAGATGTTTCTGTAACTTGATTGGAGTCCTATACAACATAACAAAATGTGGAAAAAGGGGTCTGAATACTGTCCGAATGCCCTGTATATATGTACTGTACATATATTAATAAAAACCTCCCATCCAAGTGTAACAGAGTTAATATCGTGCCGTAAGCTCACCCCTAAGGTTGCAAAATTCAGGTAACTTTCACCAAATTTGATGGTTTTCCAGAAATCCTGGATGGAGGAATCTTCCAACCAGGATTTGAGAAATAAACTGGGAATTTGGGGAAAGTTACGGAAATGTGCAACCCTACTCACCACCACACCTCCTCTCTCACCAGGGGCTCCAGTTCTGAGTGCTCGATGAGGCTGAACTCAGAGATGAAGTAGTAGTAGTGTTTGTAACAGGTATTGATGTGAGCCTCGGCGCCCATGCTACAGATGCTGTCAAAGTGGTGGATGTAGACATGCACAAAGACCCGGAAAAGACGGCTCAGAATCTTCTTACACACCTGCTGGAAGTTCTTAGGGAAAGGAACACCTACAACAAGAAGGATAGAACAGTCAGAGGAGGAACACTGTACAGTTAGTTACCTTATAATTAAGCATTGCGTCTTTGCAACCACATTAAATGCCTTTTAGAGACCATCCCTGGAAGCATTAATGAAAATCAGTTTGTAATTTTCAGAATATCATTATATTCCATAATTATGTTCCATTATTTTTTCAATAATTGCTTTTTTTTAAACTAGCATTAAAACACAAATCACATGAGTTTCCATTGAAGATCATTTAAACACACACACTGGACATCAGTTTCCATTACATCAGGTATTCCCAAACTGGGGTACGCGCAATGCCGTCAGGGGTACGTCAAACAAAAATGGCATTCACATTTTTTTTTTAAACAATAGTAATTCTTCACATTTTCAAATCCTGTATGTAGGAATCTTCCAACCAGGATTTGAGGGAAAAAAATGGGAATTTGGGGAATGTTACGGAAATGTGCAACCCTTTGGGGCTATACATTTGGGTGAGTTTTTCCCCCTCGCCTGAGTAGCCTCATTTCATCTAGTGTTCAGCAAAAATAACTACACAATATCAAATACAGGTAGCCTAGTCAAATAATTAACATCCAATCACATTAACCATCACTCTCTTGCGGGAATTCCACTAACGTTCCGTATGTAACCAAATGTAGCTGCTGCTCATTCAGTTTGCTCGAAAATTGATTTAAAAAGTAAGGCCCATAGAGATACATAGAGTACCAGCTCTACTGGTAGTACTGCTACTACCAGCAGTACTACACCTGCACCTGTCAACGACACAAGTGTTTCTGTTTCCATGAGCACATCCAATGCTAGCATCAGTAACTACATTTGTTGTTAGCCCAGCTAGTATGGACACTGACAGTTGTGAATCTGATGTAGCGGAAGAGCTACTGCCCCCTTACCCGGGAAAGCACCGAACAAGAAACAGGGACGTTGGACCATCGAAGAGGCGCAAATATGATGAGAACTACATTGATTTGGGGTTCACATATATTGGGAGTAGTGCCTTTCCTCAGCCACAGTGGATTATATGCGCAAAAGTACTCTCTCACAACTCGATGAAACCTTCACTCTTCCGCAGACATTTAGAAGCAAAACATGCCCATTTGAAAAATAAAATGAGTTTTTTGAGCGAGAATTAAGATGTCTTTCGAGTAGTAAGACATGTATAAAAGCAACAGATGCCATTAATAAGAAGGGTCTAGAAGTGTCTTATATGGTGAGCTACCAAGTGGCTAGGACAGGCAAGCCTCATTCTATTGTGGAGGACTTATTTCTTCCTGTTGCCACAGATATGGCCGGGACAATGCTGGGGGAAAAGGACAAAAAAACTATAGAGACAATGACTTCATCAAACAACAGTTTCACGACGCATCAGTGACATGGCAGGAGATGTTTTAAAACAATTACTGCTTCGCATACAAGCCAGTGAATTATATGCGTTACAGCTGGATGAGTCAACAGACGTGGCAGGCCTGGCACAGCTTCTGGTATATGTCCGTTACATTTATGGGGGGTCAATTAATGAAGACATCCTCTTCTGCAAACCACTGGAAACCAGGACAACAAGATAGGATATTTTTAAAGTACTGGATAACTTTGTGACATCAAATGGACTTTGGTGGTCAAGATGTGTTGGTATCTGTACTGATGGTGCAAAAGCCATGACAGGGAGACATAGTGGAGTGGTAACGTGCCTACAAGCAGTTGCTCCCGATGACATTTGGGTAAACTGCAGCATCCACCGAGAGGCTCTTGCTGGCAGGGGAATGCCTGACAGCATGAAAGCCGTTTTGGACACTACAGTGAAAATGGTTCACTTTATTAAAGCAAGGCCCCTGAACTCTCATGTATTTTCTGCACTATGCAATGATATGGGCTGCGGCCATGTAACGCTTTTACAATATACAGAAGTGTGCTGGTTATCAAGGGGCAAAGTATTGACACGTTTTTTTTTTTAAATTGAGAGACGAGCTTAAAGTTCTTCACTGACCATCATTTTCACTTGTGTGAAAAACTTGTCATCATGCAAGCGGTCAGACGTCTGGCCTATCTGAGTGATGTTTTTCTCGCATGAATGATCGGAATCTAGGATTACAGGGACACTCCACAACTATATTCAATGTGTGGGACAAAATTGAGGATATGATTAAGAAGTGGGAGCTCTTCTCTGTCTGCATTAACAAGGACAACACACAGCTCTTTCCATCATTGTATGATTTTTTTTGTGTGCAAATGAACGAGGTTAAGGACAATGTCAAATGTGATATAGCAATGCACCTGAGTGAGTTGGGTGCGCAGTTACACAGGTACTTTCCCGAAATGGATAACACAAACAACTGGATTTGTTATCCCTTTCATGCCCTACTTCCAGTCCACTTACTGATATCTGAACCAGAGAGAGAGACTCATCGAAATAGCAACAAGCGGTTCTGTGAAAATTGAATTTAATCAGAAGCCACTGCCAGATTTCTGGATTGGGCTGCGCTCAGAGTATCCTGTCTTGATTTAATGATTTAAGACTGAGACTCTCCCCAATACAACCCAACACTGCAGAGTTAGGTGCATCCTTTCAAGCACACCTTTCTCATCAACCTGTGGTGAGTTATTCACAATTTCCGATGAACAATAAGATTTTATATGTAAGATGGTTAAATAAAGAACAAAATGATTGATTATTATAATATTATTATTTGTGCCCTGGTTCTATAAGAGTCACTTCCCACGAGCTGGATTGTGACAAAAACTCACACTCACTCTTATGTTCAATAAATGTATCGTATCATATAGTGTGTGTGTGGCAGGCTGACTCTGGTGCTAGAGGGGGTACGCAGCAGGAGGTTGAATGTTTGAAGGGGAACCACTGCATTAGATAATCTCCCTCCCTAAACAGAGGTTGATGACAACCCTTTAACAATGAACAATAGGCTCAGAGTACCTCATTCAATTTCTTCTAAATGCCACCCTCATTGTATAATTAACCTATCCTTTGAACCTTTCTAGATACATTAAAGGTATTGTCAGAGAAGGTGGGGTATTTTTTAAAATTATTATTATTTTTTTAACCTTTATTTAACTAGGCAAGTCAAATTCTTATTTTCAAGGGGCAGAACTTGTCAGCTCGGGGGTTTGAACTTGCAACCTTCCGGTTACTAGTCCAACGTTCTAACTACTAGGCTACCCTGCCGCCCCAATGATTGGTTATTCAGGGTATGATGCAACATCACAGAGGCATTCACTATCATCCACTTAGATCAACATCAAAGAGCTTTCGTTTTAATTACTGCTGTAAAATGTTCTGTACATTGACTTTCTATAGGACCATTGCAGCCAAGAATGTCTCCTGAACATCAATATACCTTTGCACCCTGAAGCACCCTTATATAGCTAGTAGCTTCCATGGTCACACACCCCATAGATTCAACTCTAACTTCAAAGACAGTCCCCCTACAGAGGAGTCCCTCAGGGTTTAGTATGAGGTCCTCACACACCTACTCTTGTGGGGAAGATGTCCTCATTGTTGATGTTGGTCTCAATCCAGTCCATCAGTAGGTTCATGTATTTCAAGGCAGGTAGCTTGGTGGGCTTCTTGTAGTCGTCTCCGTCCTGCCACCTGTACTCATAGCGCAGGCCCCCAGACATGATGGGGCAGGTGCGCTCGGTGCAGAACTCGCTGACCGTGCCGTAGATTAGGTTGATGCGGTTGAAGAAGTCCACCACATGCACAGCGATCCAGTCATTGATGTTCTCTCCTTCAGGAAGCTGGACCACTTTCCTCAGGTCCAGGCCGGACTTCAGAGAGGCCTGGGCCTTCTTGTATAGTTCAAAACGCTGGGTCCCAGGCTCGAAGCGCTTCCGAGGCCTGAACGTTTTGTCTTTGCTGAAGACTTGTCCGAGACAGAGCGCCATTGTCTTAATGGTGGACTAATGGACAGTGTGTGTGTTGGGTGCGGGAGGTTCCTGAGAGGTAATTGGACAGGTTTCACGAACATAAGTTTGTTCAGGTTAAGGTGTTCTCTGAGGAGTTCTGAGGGCAGTGACCTCTACATTGGGGGCGGTTGGGAATGCAGGGACATTTCTCTGAAAAATAGAGAAAACAACAAGAAAGGTCATGAGAAGTTAGAATGGCTTCTACCCCCATGATATCATACCTGCAAACAAAGTACCACAATACTATCATGCCTGCAAATTAGGCAACATGATAGAAATCAGCAAACTAAATCAGCAAAGTATAAACAGTATTGTCAGCTTGTTTACAAAGGAAATAGCTTGAAGGACTTGATAAGCAAAGCTGTGATTGTTGTGATTGTTGTGATTGTGAAACTGCTCTGAATATAAAATATGACCCCAAATATGAGGACAAACCAACAGTGGAGTGAGTGTACAAGAATCCATTTGTGGCATTCATTTCTGGTGGCTGCTATGTAAAATGAGTTGTAGGTTACAATACTGACAACCATCTGGCCCTTGAAATAGGTCATTGTATGTATGCATGTATTTGAAGTCGGAAGTTTACATACACTTACGTTTGATCATCAAAACTTGTTTTTCAACCACTCCACAAATTTCTTGATAACAAACTATAGTTTTGTCAAGTCGATTAGGACATCTACTTTGTGCATTGACACAAGTTATTTTTTCAACAATTGTTTACAGACAGATTATTTCACTTATAATTCACTGTATCACAATTCCAGTGGGTCATTAGTGTACATACACTAAAACACAGCAACTCTGCCTTTCTGAATTATCGAAGGAGTTCAGTGCAGGGCAGTGGTAGCCCACTGAGTATCTAGCTACTTGTCTCCATGGTTTAGAAGGTTTACTTTTCTTTACTGAGTTAGTTTCCATGGCAGAGTTTCATGTGGAGAGCTCTGAAAAGTCAAGCCATATTTACAGCTCTCAAGAAGTCATACAGATATTGTTTCAAAAGGCATACTGAATATAATACAAACAGTGTGATGTTCTAGAATAGTTTGGAATCTGCTGTTGCTCCTTTCAACCATTCTAAATGACAATGTCTGGTGGTGATGTGACTATATCCGCATTTATGTCCCACGTCCCGTTTCACACAGCAACTCTCAACACTTCCTGGGTTTGTTATGGAGCAGCTTGTGTGGTTAAACTGAGCACCAGTTTCTGTTCTTACAATATATACACAGAGTGTACAAAACATTAGGAACATACAAGTAGACTGCCCAGGTGAATCCAGGTGAACGGTATAATGCCTTATTGATGTCACCTGTTAAATCCACTTCAATCAGTGTAGAAAAGTGCCTTTGAACAGGGTATGGTAATAGGTGCCAGGTGCACCGGTTTCAGTGTGTCAAGATCTGTAACACTGCTGGGTTTTTCCACACTCAACAGTTTCCCATGTGTATCAAGAATAATCCACCATCCAAAGGACATCCAGCCAACTTGACACAAATGTGGGAACTGGGAAGCATTTGCGTCAACATGGGCCAGCATCCCTGTGGATCAGTTTTGACACCTTGTAGTCCATGCCCCGGCTAATTGAGGGTGTTCTGAGGGCAAAGGGGGATGCAGCTCAATATTATGAAGGTGTTCCTAATGTTTTGTACACTCAGTGTAAGACAATCATATTTGTGTGCTCTGAGCCTGAACTGTACAGAGTAATCCAGAATGAGACAAAGAAGAAATGTTGATTTCCACCTGGTTTAGTGTAATTTTACTGTAGTTTTGCTCTCAGACTGTAGCAGAAACTTCAGCTCTCACTACTCAGAACAGTAGGCCTAAAGTATGACTGTCATTCTCCTTCTGGACAGCTTCCTCCACATCTGTATGGTGTTTGTTACACAGAACGTGTGGTGTGAACAGGATCATCCTCTTTCTCAGTACTTCATTTCTATTATCTCTAGTGGATCAGGCATTGGGTATTCACTTGGAGAATGACCATATGACAGAAGGAGCTGGTCCACAACTGGATAGGTAACTGATTTGATGATGGCCACTACACTCCCTTAGTTTTGGTATCTAAGTCTAAATCCATAGCAGTTCCACAAATGTGAATACCAGTCATGGGCAGTAAACCTCAGAGTCATTTAATAACAGTGACAGTGCACAGAGAAGAAATGTCTATATAGGCCAAGGGATAGGGGATATGTGTCCTTTCTTTTTGAGTATGACCTCACTGCTTCTCAGTGTCTTCATGCCTCTCCAGTTACAGACTGGTGCATGTCTGATCATGTATGTGGGACGGTGGACCAGGTCCGCTATGCACCCTGATTACTTTACTGATTTTCCATGGAATTTCCTTCTGACACTGGAGAATAACAATAGATCTTTCAAGGTCCTTCAAAAATACAGTATGTGGGAGAGAGAAAACAGTAGCTAATGCACAGGAACAAATTCAGTAAATCTAGTCATATGGAACAAAGAGAAAGAGCGTGAGATAAAAAGGGAAGTTTCCCCACAGTACCTGGCCGGGGTCCGTGTGGATGGCTTGGAATGATGTGGGGAGTCTTTGGAAGGCCAAGGAGAGTTCTGTGGTCAGCCCCCTTTACTTTAATTCCCTCTGGACAACGATCCAGGCAGATCTGTCCCTCTCCGGATCCTATGGAGACTCTCTCCTTCCCAGCCACCAACAGACCTTGAGGCTCCAACTTCACTTAGCAGCCAGTTACACAGCAGCGCAGACAAAAAAAAAGCTGAAAAAAGTTGTTTGGCTTCTCTTCCTGTGAGTGATGTCACATCCTGACTTTGTCTGCTAGGCCCCTGCTGTATCTGTGTATGTGTGTGTGTGTGTATGTGTGTGTGTGTGTGTGTGTGTGTGTGTGTGTGTGTGTGTGTATGTGTGTATGTGTGTATGTGTGAATGGAAGACCTAGACCTACAAATCAACAGAGGAGGTTCCTGTACTATAGGGGCGGGAAGAAGCCACCCTGGCCCTCTCTTCCACTCCGCTCTGCTTCCAGGACAAGATTCATCCCAATAAAGCTCAACCTGCTATCATTTCTATTCCATTGTCAAGATGTAACCAAATCCATCAATTTTGACTTGCAGAAATGTATTGTCTGGTGCAACATACACAATCAAGCGTCACAAATCTACAAAAAAATAGACTCGAGCCACTGAGACCTGGACCGTTCTCCATGCTTCTGTAACGAGTGTTAATATTGCCTTGTGTTTTTCACCTAAATCCTTTCATATCCATGGATTGTGAGTGTATCGATTGCTCTGTGGTATATTGCTCTGGCCTGCAGTACCTTCAAGTCAGACGCAGGAGTTCCCTCTCAGTATGTTTTGGTTCTACTGAGGAGAGGTATGTGTAAATGCATATGTTATAAATGTTTAGAAGTAGTAAATCGTCATATAATTGTGATATAATGTATTCCAATAGTGTTGTGTTGCTAGCCAACCGTTTCTGATGAAATATTCTGCTGAAAGAGTTTACGAAGTGGTGCAATTTTAGGCTAGCTAGTTAACTTACATGCTAGCAGGCTGTCTGTAATGTAACTTCCCTCGTGCAGGTACTTGCTTGCATTACTTTTCCTCACGTTAGGTGTGCAGTATTGAGAAGCTCACCATCCAGTGCATTGCATGTATTCCATCCAATCCAGATAAATAAAAGCCAACTACTGTCCAGGCTAGACCTGTTCGTTACAAATACAGCAGAAAAGTAGCCAAACCGGCTACACTCCCATCAGGCAGGCGGGACCGGTGAATCAAGGCTCAGACCAACAGACTCCTGAACAGCTTCTATCCCCTGGCCATAAGACTGTTAATTGGCTAACAACTACAGCTCTCCCACAGACTATCCATACGGACTATATGCCCATCCACAGGTCTCTACGGGGTATGGTAGTAGGTGCCAGGCGCACGGTTTGTGTCAAGAACTGTCACACACATTTCCGTGTGTATGAACAATGTTCCACCAGCCAAAGCCAACTTGACACAACTGTGTACATTTATATTCATGCACGATCGGATACGAAAATAAGTGTATCTATATGTATTTATTTATTTTCTTCATTTGTGTGTATTGTCAGGTATTTCCGCATTGTTGGAGATAGAAACAAGCATTTCGCTGCACCTGCGATAACATCCGCGGATTGTGTACAGCCTATTGAATAAAAATACTAAATGAAATAGTGTTGAACATTGTTAATGAAAGTGTATTTTTCTAAATCATGAGTTCTGTATCTCACAGCTGCATTGAAGAGATGTTTAGGGAATTACAGGTGAAAGGCCCCCTGCAGTGATCCACAACATCCACAGGATGTCATCAGCTACATATCTTGCTTCCAAGGGCTCAGAAATTAGAGAAGTCCCTCTTGAAATCCAGAGTTTAAACAGAAGTCCCATATAAAATAAGTAATTGCCAATAATCAATTATGAAATTCATGTTCGATTTATACAAAATGTGTGCAATGCCAAGCTTGAACTATAAGTGATCAGGATCACTAGGATACAACTAAATTGCACCCCTTACAGTAGGCTACGGTGTCAACTGTCAAAAGATGTCAATAGCGTAATTGCAGCCATTATTACACAGCTTTCAGACAGGAGCCAGTACTGTAGGCCTAAAGCGGTGTAATAAATGGTACATTGGGTGGCCTATAGGTGATGGGTTAGTTTAGGAGATCATTAAAACAGGTTTTTGAGTGTATGTTTAAAAAATATATGTATATATTTTTTTCTCAGTTTGGGCAGACAATCAATGTCCTGATCAGTTTCAGCGTGCACATTGGTACGGGTCTAAACTGGTTCGAATGAAAAAAGACTCCACCTTTTCCTTTAACCGCCCACCCTTTCCTGTTTCATCAAAACGTTAAAAAAGGAGTGCGGTACAATCGTTTTACGATGGGTGCGTTCAGTTGATTAAACGTTCGCTACATTTGCCTAACGGAACGTTTTTCAGAGTTCTTGAACAGACTGAGATACGTTTGGTGGGTGTGGCGGAGTGTGGCTTGAAGAAATGAGTGACATTTACAGCGAAGCGGCCATGCTGACAGGGTTCCCCAACCCATTTTTAAAACTTTGTTTCTGTTTAATTGAACATTGCATTACCTTTTTTCGTACTGAACTCAGCCCTGAAGGACGACACACCACACCACTTGTTTTAACGGTTCTCTCTTCTACCTTCTCACGCTCTCCACCACTTTGTTCCAGGTGGGTAAAACTTTTATTTCACTAATTATAGCATACTTGCTGTTCTGTATAAAATTCATTTGGGAATTAAACTTATTTTTCTAGTTTAACTATTGTAAAACCGGTTACCTATTTGGCTGAAGGCAATCTACATCACTGTAGTCGCCTATTATATTACCATGCATATGATTAGTCATGGTAGGGGATTTGAAAACCACTTAACTTGATCAACTTTGTCAGTGAAGTTACACATTTTATTTTTGTAACTGCGTCATGTGGCTATGCAGACCCTATTTCCTACAACTTGGACAGTTTTGTTGTCAACATTATTGCGCACCCCATTGGCCACAAAGTGTTTGAATCAACGTAATTTGTGGACGTATTGTGACGTGGAATCTACGTGGGAAATACATTGGATTTGAAGAAAGTCATCAACGTAACGGTTGATTTGAATGTAAAATTTCAGCCACAGGTTTACGTCATCATGGTAACCAAATTTCAACAGAGATAAACCTTGTATAATATATGTTGAGTTTTACCCTTAAAACAATGTCAGACCTTTGACTCTATATCCACTTATCAGATGGAAAAAAGATATAAGCAGGGCAGCACTTCCTACTGGAAAATGTATTTAACTACAGCTACCCTTTGGTCTCCCAGCCAGGGTTTTAACCAAGCCCAGCCCTACTTAGCTATGCTATTTGTCACTGCCTATGAATAACAATGGCTATAGTGAGAATGAATGACTGATTTCTGAGATATCTCCACTTAAAACCTAAATAGGTTCACTGCTGCTATTGAAGTCATTCCAAAGGTTGGGTTTAACAGTGCAAATTAAATGTGACAATAATATTGGGCATTTGCAAATTCAACAACCGCTATCGTTTCAATTCAACCCAGAGTAAAACAACAAATAGACAATACAATAGGCCTAGGGTTTCAAGCTCATTTAAAAAAAAAATAATAATAGTGATATTGAATTGTGTTTGGTTATCAACTCAACCAAGTGTGGAGAATCTGCAGTCTGAACTGAACACATTGCTTCTGTCAGTGCCAGGGCAAACCAACTTGCCCTTGAGCGTCCGTTGCAAAGCATTCCACTTTCCCATGAAGGCTCCTCTCACTTTCCGTTGCTATCTTTTTGTCAAAGGATACTATCACTGTCACAATACACACTGATGCCAGCTATCAGCTTATCAACATGAATGATTATTCTGTGTATTCAACTCTTCGATGCTAGTGTGGATAAATGATTTGTTCCATTGTAAATGGTTACGTCCATGTATGTTGATTACGGAGGATTGTTATCTCTCTCACATCACAAGGCTATTTCTTTGACATGTAAATGTTTCGGGCCATTGGGGCAACGGTTTGAAACTATAGCCAAATATTTTAATGGCGTGTGAGAAACTGCTTCAAGGTGACTGGCCCTGTTTGTTTTCTGATGCTAATGTAAATATTAGGATCTTAATGGAGCGGTGTCACTGTTTACACACAGTATGCATCATGTTTCTATCGTCCGATGAGTGTCAACGGCTGCTGCCTAAAGGGATAAGCTTGTCTCGAGGCGAATTGCGCAAAGCAATTGCATCAGATGTGTAAGAACATTTTCTGCCGGATTCCCGGACACCGATTAAGCCCCAAAATAAAATATAGGCTTTTTAGTTCAGGACTGAGGTTAATCTCTGTCTGTGAAACCTACAGTCTACAGTCTTTGGGTCATCATATTATGCTCTTGCTCATTGCTTGATTGTCCATCAAGCAAAAGACTGGTGTCTGAAAGGTTGCCGGATCGAATCCCAGAGCTGACAAGGTAAAAATATGTTCTGCCCCTGAGCAAGGCAGTGGATGTAAATTTAAGGCAGCCCCCCGCACCTCTCTGACTCAGAGGGGTTGGGTTAAATGCGGAATACACATTTCAGTTGAATGCATTCAATTGTACAACTAACTAGGTATCTCCTTTACCTTTCCTTTTCCCATGTAATTTTCCCCTCAGCCATCTAGTCATTTTTTAATGTATTTAACTAGGCAAGTCAGTTTAGAACTAATTCTTATTTACAATGACAGCCTACCCCGGCCAAACCCAGACGACGCTGAGCCAATTGTGCGCTGCCCTATGGGACACCCAATCACGGCCGGTTGTGATACAGCCTGGAATTGAACCAGGCTCTATAGTGACGCCTCTAGCGCTGAGATGCAGTGCCTTAGACCGCTGCTCCCTTAGACTACTGCACCACTCAGGAGCAGCGGTCTAATACAGAGAGGACAATGGCTTAACTTGTTCCTCTTAAGAGTTGGCCAATTGCTCTACTCTCCCATCAGATTAAGGCATTTGCTTGTGTCCTTAAGAGGAGCCTCGTGATAGCTCAAATGAAATCACTTACTTTGCCTCCGCACATTGAGTTGATAGAAGGCACTGAAGAATACTTTTTTTTCCCGTAAGACTTTTGCGAACAAACTTTCTGTTTCAGGTACACTGTACTATGTGGAATGTTTAGTCACCTCAGACGGCCAAGAAATCTGCACCTGGATCGAACATCAACATCATTTCCCCGAGCAACTCATTCTAGGTTTACCATAAGCGTTCAATGGACTTATTAATTGATTTGATATGTGGTGCTTATTAGTGTGTGGAAGTTATTTTCATAAGAGGCAATGCATTCCTCACAGACATTATGGATGCTGTCATTCCATACATTGCGTAACCTACATAGTCTTGTATAATCCTACGCTGTCTGTGAGACCTGCTCTACACTAAAAGCTCAGTTGCACCAGTAGGATTGTCAAACGTTTGCCTGCCAACAGCACTTAGCGCCTCTGAACAGTGTCGACAGTCAACCTTTTGTGTTCACACAGCAAAGACCTTGGAAGCAGTCAGACACCCAGCCTTGTTAAAATACTCCAAACCAGAAGGTGGCAGTAGCGTTGTTTGGCATTGCATGTCCGTGTGTGTTGCATATGGTCTTGATTCCAAGATAGCTGCGCTAATGTTGCTATTTTGTAGAAAGCCCTTGTTGATACTATTTTTATTTCACATTGGATTCACAATAGTTGACACCTCAACCAAATGTAAATCAAAATGTTGATGTTGAACTGACATCTGTGCCCAGAGTGTAGTTCCTTTTTTCAAGTGCGGAGATAAGTTAAAAAAAATATTTAAAAAACGTTCTATTTATCAGAAGGGAAGTGGTGACCTTGTGTGACCACCCATACAGAACTTAAAAGAGGAAGGTGTTTTTGAAGTGTGTGTCAACCCTACACACAGTCCCACTTTGATACCAAAAGGTATAATCATGACATTTGTAAGGAATGATTGACATGTTTTAGTGTTGTGATGAGGGAGAAATACCTGCAAATATTTATCCTGACCAGTGACTCAAACCCTCTACCCCTCCTCCCTGTTCCCACCTTTAGAGGGTAGTAAACATCCTCGAGGCAGGTTTCATATGCATCTGATTGTTTGGAACAGTTATAATTCTGTAATGAGCACTTTTTCAAATGTCATCTGAAGCAGGTAATGTTATCCTATGTTGAAACCAGTTCTGATAAGATATACTTCAGTAATAATTGTGGAAGGGTGTTTTTGGAATGACGCTGTTGGAGTAATAATCAGTACTACCTCTTGGTTATTATATTAAGGCAAATGCCAGGAATAGCCTAGTTTGAGGTAGGTGACCAAACTGACAGAGCTGTCACCAGGGGCTCTACTCCTACACAACCTTTGAAAACTACTGACTGACACTTCTCTCTGTAGAGCAAGTGTGCCATCCCGCTGGCTTGCTGAATGATTGTCTGTCCCCCCCAGTAGTCAAATATGTGATGTTTTCACGAAGATTTTAGTATGACAAAGATTCATTCAATAGATGGAGTAGTTAGATAAGGTAATGCAATGTTGAGTAAACATTTTGGTGGTTTACACAAGTAGTGAAGGAGAGATGGAAATGTACTTTTTAAAAGTGAATATTTTATTTCAAGGTATGTTATTTTTAGTGCGGAGGTATGCTATAGGGTTAAAGAAGGGTTGCTTATTTTTGTTTATGTACACAAATGTGTTTTTAAAAAGAGGTCGAAAGCGCTAAGGCAAGCTTCTGATCCATTGCACAATCATAAAATAACAATTTAACATTCATTTCAATGAGTGGTGACATTGAACTTGTTCCACTTTTCTAAACAACCTCGTGTATGGAACGAGTTCATACAGAACCATGCTGGGGGTGTTATTTAACCACATCCTGGATTCAACTTCCCTTTCCTCTCAAATAAAATGGCTGGTGCTGAAGTTAAGTTAAAATAAGCTGGTGACTCACAGTGGAGACACTGTGCTGGGACATGATAGGTTGTCCCTGCCTGGAAACACCATTTTTTGGTATCAACATAGTAAGTAGACCATTCTGTCACTGTTATTAGTCAATACATGTAATTTACATAACTAGAGGGGAGTGATAGTGCAATAATAACCTTAACAGTATACTGGTATTTGTGATTTACAATATCTGTTACTAGGAGCTGAAAGACTAGAATGTTAAACCGTCATGGTGAAGCCCCCCGCCCCTCCACCATAGAAATTAAACAAATATGCCTAAATCAAACAAAAGAAATGCCATATATATATATATATATATATACATACATACATACATACATACAGTTGAAGTCAGAAGTTTACATACACCTTAGTCAAATACATTTAAACTCAGTTTTTCACAATTTCTGACATTTAATCCAAGTAAAATTCCCTGTCTTAGGTCAGTTAGGATCCCCACTTTATTTTAAGAATGTGAAATGTCAGAATTATAGTAGAGAATTTCTTTCAGCACATTCCCAGTGGGTCAGACGTTTACAAACACTCATTTGGTAGCATTGCCTTTTAAATTGTTTAACTTGGGTCAAAAGTTTTGAGTAGCCTTCCACAAGCTTCCCACAATAAGTTGGGTGAATTTTGACCCATTCCTCCTGACAAAGCTGGTGTAACTGAGTCAGGTTTGTAGGCCTCCTTGCTCGCACATGCTTTTTCAGTTCTGAACCCACATTTTCTATAGGATTTTCTATAGGATTGAGGTCAGGGCTTTGTGATGGCCACTCCAATACCTTGACTTTGTTGTCCTTAAGCCATTTTGACACAACTTTGGAAGTATGCTTGGGGTCATTGTCCATTTGGAAGACCCATTTGCGATCATGCTTTAAATTCCTGACTGATGTTGCTTCAATATATCCACATCATTTTCCTACCTCATGATGCCATCTACTTTGTGAAGTGCACCAGTCCCTCCTGCAGCCAAGCAACCCCACAACATGATGCTGCCACCCCCGTTCTTCACGGTTGGGATGGTGTTCTTCGGCTTGCAAGCCTCCCCCTTTTTCCTCCAAACACAACGATGGTCATTATGTCCAAACTGTTCTATTTTTGTTTCATTAGACCAGAGGACATTTCTCCAAAAAGTAGAATCTTTGTCCACATGTGCAGTTGCAAACTGTAGTCTGGCTTTTTTATTGTTGTTTTGGAGCAGTGGCTTCTTCCTTACTGAGCGGCCTTTCAGGTTATGTCGATACTGCCGAGACTCATTTTACTGTGGTTCTAGATACTTTTGTACCTGTTTCCTCTTCACAAGGTCCTTTGCTGTTGTTCTGGGATTGCGTTGCCTTTTCGCACCAAAGTACGTTCATCACTAGGAGGCAGAATGCGTCTCCTTCCTGAGCGGTATGACGGCTGCGTGGTCCCATGGTGTTTATGCTTGCATACTATTGTTTGTACAGATGAACGTGGTACCTTCAGGCGTTTGGAAATTGCTCCCAAGGATGAACCAGACTTGTGGAGGTCTACAATTTGGCTGATTTCTTTTGCTTTTTCCCATGATGTCAAACAAAGAGGCACTGAGTTTGAAGGTAGGCCTTGAAATACATCCACAGGTACACCTCCAATTGACTCAAATGATGTCAATTAGCCTATCAGAAGCTTCTAAATCCATGACATAATTGTATGGAATTTTCCAAGCTGTTTAAAGGTAAAGTCAACTTAGTGTAATTAAACTTCTGACCCACTGTTATTGCGATACAGTGAAATAATCTGTCTGTAAACAATTGTTGGAAAAATGACTTGTGTCATGCACAAGTAGATGTTCTAACCGACTTGCCAAAACTATAGGTTATTTCTTCAATCCCAAAATAATGGGAAAGATGGGTACCGTATTAATAATACCAGAATTTCAGACAGTACCTTTCTTCTCCACTTGGAGTTGAGGTCTATAGTTTCATCAACATAACAGAAGTCATGGAACATGGGACTGACTTTGACATTAGGCCATTAAGTGATCTTTAATTTGCCATCTGAGATTAAATGGTGTGCGACGTCGTAAATAGCTCAGCCATATTATTCCATTTCAGAACAGACTACTTCTTTTGTGAAAAATCAGCATGTTGCCTTGGTAATTTTACTGTATATTTCATAGCCTGTAGCTCATTCCATTCAGGGAATGGGGAAGGCCTTGGTAGTGTTGCACCATAGTACAGCATACGGGTGGAAATATCAGGAGACATGTGCTTACTTGTTGTGTAACAATTAGAACACATACAGACACTTGACGCAACCTCACTCACACAAACCTGGGGCGTAGGCCTATTCACTAGAAACCAAACAAGTTTCAAGATTTTATTAGTCGTATGTAGGGGATACGCATGGTATACACCGTCCAACGAAATGCTTATTTGCAGTTTCCTTCTTGACAATGCAATAATAAAAGATAAGAGTACGAACATAAAGTAAATGGTTCAGTAGAACTGAATAAACATTTGAGCATAAGTATAATACAGAAAGGCACAGTTTTTATAGCCCCAATATTTACATGTGTATTGGGGAACGGGGGATGTGGGGGCAGTGTAATAAGAGTCTGGGAGCAGCAGTTGTTTTGTGTGTGTACTAAGGTGCAGAGAATCAGAGCAAGTGGTCAGTCCAGTTCAAGTGTTAATCATTCTGATGGCTTGAAGATAGAAACTGTCTGAGCCTGTTGGTATCAGACGTCATGCTCCGATACCGTCTGTTTCCAGTAGATGTCCTGGATCGGTGGGAGCACGGTCCCAGTGATGTACTGGGCAGTCTTCACCCGCTGGAGGGCCTTCTGGTCGTGGACAGAGCAATTCTGTGGTGCAACCGGTCAGGATTCTCTCGACGATGCAGTGGTAGTATTTGGAGAGTGCCCGGGGAGGCAATGCCGCTTTTCTTCAGCCGCCTTAGGAAGTAGAGGCGCTGTTGCACCCTCTTGACAAGAGTGGTGGTGTTGTTGGTCCATGACAAGTCCTTGATGATGTGGATACCGAGGAACTTCTGCTGTCTCTCTACTGCAGTTCTGTTGATGTGGCTTGTGGTTCCCTCCTCTGCTTCCTGAAGTCAACAATCAAATCTCCTTTGTTTTGCTGATTTTGAGGTAGTGGTTGTCATGCCAGTTCACTTACCTCCCATTGGTTGACTTGTTGTTGTTTATCACGCCTACAACCGGGATGTCGTCAGCAAACTTGATGATGGAATTGGTGTCGTGCAAAACCAGTCGTGGGTGAACAGGGAGTACAGCAGAGGACTGAGGACTCATCCCTGGGGCGCCCCTGTGTTAAGAGTCAGTGTGGAGGAGATGTTGCCAATCCTCACAGCATGAGGTCTGCCTGTCAAGAAGTCCAGGATCTAGTTGCAGAGGGTGGTGTCCAGACCCAGGGCTCTGAGCTTGGAAGAACCAATAGTATTGAGTTCTGAACTGTAGTCAATGAACAGCATTCTCACATAGGTGTTTCTCTTGTCCAGATGTGTTAGGGCCACGTGAATAGTGATGGGAATGGCATTTTCCATGGATCTGTTGGAGCGGTAGGCAAATTGGAGTGGGTCCAGTGTGCTGGCCTTGATGTGGGCCATGACCAGCCTCTCAAAGCATTTCATGATGACCGGGGTTAGTACAACAGGGCGATAGTCATTTGTGCATGTCATCTTTTTTTTCTTGAGCACTGGGATGATGGTGGTCTCCTTTTAAAGCAGGTTAAGACAACAGACTGGGGACTCAGACAAACGGAACAAATCGGGAAAGGACATACTTGAATTTATTCAACATAAAGTCTTGTATTGTTGCAAAACGTATTCCGTTTTGAGTAAATGATTTCCGTTGCAAAATGTTTAGGATTTATGATTACACCCCAGGCCAGCAGGGAACAGAGGTGAGTTAGTGCTGCAGTTTATGCTGACAGACATACAGCATTGTGGTATGAGAGGCCAATCCGGTGTTTCAATCAAGTAAGAGCTGCACATTTTGGGAAACTTTCCATGGGAATATATGGGAAATATGCTAATTAATATTAATAATAAATGTGGATGTTTTTTTGCATTGGATATATTTACCATATCATATGGAGACAAACAAACCATTTGACCTTTCCATAAGAAGACATAATTGCAAATGATTAAATCCTTCCAATAGAAAAAAACAACCATTTAGTTACAAATTTTACTTTAATTAAAGGAGATGACTTCACTGAACAACAAAAGAAAAGATCACATCTCCCAAAAATGTTTTCAACATACGTCTGTAAAATGATAGTCTAGAAACTAAAGCTTTGGTTGTCATCCTCTCAGGGTTCCATGTCTTCTCCCTGGACCTCTTCAATATCCAGCTCTTGAAC
Organism: Oncorhynchus tshawytscha; assembly: GCF_018296145.1. NCBI lineage: Eukaryota > Metazoa > Chordata > Actinopteri > Salmoniformes > Salmonidae > Oncorhynchus > Oncorhynchus tshawytscha. The sequence continues at coordinate 12,693,112 of NC_056434.1, read as the reverse complement.
ATCAGACTCTAAGGCCTCATCTTCACTGTCACTTTCCAACCTAGTTAAGGATGGCTTGATGTCAGGCTCAAAAAGCTTCAAATTTGCCCGGCTGGCCACCAATTGTTCAACCCTTGTATTGGTCAGTCTGAGTGCTTGGGTGTGTGTGTTCCCAAACAAGGACCAGTTGCGCTCTGAGGCAGCTGATGTTGGTGGGATTTGGAGGGGGATGGAGGCAACAGGGGAAAGAGCCTCAGATCCACAAAGTCCCTTCCACCAGGTAGCTGATGAGATATGTTGGCACCACTGCCATTTTGCATCTGCATCCCGATGCCCTTGCTTGGAAGTGTACTTTGCCAGACTGCCAAGAACCTTGCCCTCATCCAGGCCAAAGTGGCGAGACACGGTAGTGATGACACCATAGGCCTTGTTGATCTCTGCACCAGACAGGATATTCTTGCCAGCATACGTGGCATCCAACATGCATGCTGCGGCATGTATGAGCTTCAGGCAGAAGTCTTTTTGATGTATTTCAGAACTGCAGTTTCCTCTGCTTGGAGCAACAGTGAAGTGGGCAGGGCAGTACGAATTTATTCTCTTACATCTGCAAGCAGAGTCTGAACATCAGACAGGATGGCATTGTCTCCCTCATCCGTGTAATGGCTACTGCTATAGGTTTCAGGAGTTTCAGGCTGCTTACCACTCTCCCAAAATACATCACCAGGTGGATCCTCTTGATGGGGCTGTCCTTACCTCTTGATGGGGCTGTCCTTACCTCTTGATGGGGCTGTCCTTACCTCTTGATGGGGCTGTCCACCATATTGATTTTTACTATTTTAAAATGGCTTTTGGCGAATGTGTGGATTTAAAACCAACTTTACCTCTGTCTTTTTAATACCGTGGATAAAATGGGGTATGCCAGGTGTAATCTCTGCCTGAAATAGATCAATTATGCTAACAAAGGGTATCATGCTCTGCTGGCACATTGTAGAACAGATGTCCACAGGCAGAAAGTATACAATGTAATAAATGTGCAGTGTAGGCCAAAGATATTGCTTTAGTTGTGTTGAACTTGACAGTAACATGAGAGTGAGGGGGGGATTATTGAAATGTTTTACTAAGTGAATGTTATTTTTGCACATGTAGCCTTGTGCACTTGATCGATATCTATAATAGAGCAAAAATAGAATGCCTGTTTGTTTCATTGTATTTCTACTCCCCCCCCTCCCTAAGGGTGTGTGGTCACAAGCATTCTATTATAAAAGCCTTCATGGCTAACTGCAATATTAGTGTATTGTTCTTTCTCAAGACTTGTCATTTTCAGTAAAGTCTAGGCAACAAATAACATTGGATTGCTTTCGTTACATTTTTTTAGCTGTGAGTTGGGTTCATATGAACCACTTTTTTATTTTACACACCGAGACTGATCATGTAGATCATATTCTTTGTTGTTTAATTAGAGCAGAGATGTTTCGCATGTTTCAGTGGGCCCTCACCAGTTTGCTTCCCTGTATATTTACCAATACCATATGTTGGTGTAGAGAATCATGCATGTAGTAAAAAAAAATAAAAAGGAATTAGTGCAGGTGCAAAAATAAGTGAACCCAAGTTGCATTGGTTAAATTAAGTAGTTAAGTAGAATCAGGTGGGTAAATAATTTGATACCAAATGAACCAATCAAAGGAGAGATCGTTTGGGCGGGACTCTGATAGAGGTAAGAAACTTGGTCAGTTTGGTGTTACCCATCCAGGTGAATACAATGCACACCATGCCGAGAGGAAAGGAGATCTCAGAGGACATCAGTCTGGGGAAGGCTATAAAATCATCTCAAAAAGATATGAGCTTCATCAGTCCACTGTCAGGTAAATAATTTACAAATGGAGAGCATTTAACATGTCAGCAACTCGGCTTAGAAGTGGACGCCCTTCCAAAATATCCCCAAGAGCCACAAGAACAATAATAAATAGGGTAAAAACCAACCCAAACATAACATCTATAGATTTGCAGACTTCCCTTGTTGCAGCTCAGGTGACAATAAGAATAACACGGAATTGAAATGCCATTCATGGGATGGTTGCTAAGAAGAAGCCTCTGCTATCAAAGAACCAAACTGCCCATCTTAAGTTTGCCAGAGACCACCTGGACAAACCTGAAGGTTTCTGGAAGTCTCTGGGCCGACGAGTCCAAAATGGACCTTTTTTGGATTGGCCAAGCCAAAGTCCTGACCTAAATCCAATCGAGATACTGTGGCAGGACCTGAAGCGGGCAGTTCATGCCAGACACCCCTTAAACCTGTAAGGAAGAGTGGGCAAAAATCATGAGACTGATTACTGGCTATAGGAGATGTTTACTCCAAGTTATCACTGCTAATGGAGGTGCCACAAGCTATTGACTGAAGGAGGTCACATTTTTGCACATCAAATCTGAGTTTCTGTTAAACTACTTTTGTTCAATAAACAATATAAATATATATATATATATTCATTTTTACTTGGAATGTCGGTATTATGATTTAGGGTTTCGATAAGGATTTAGTTTATTTTGGTATTTTATAACAAATAATGACCAGCACTGTATGTTATTTATTTTTATTTTTATCTGGCTTTGTTGGTGCTTCCATATGGTCTATTTCTGATAAGCTACCCAGGACAGGACTGAAAACAGCCCATATTAATATATGTAACCTTAGAAATAAGGTTCATGAAGTCAATAACTTGCTAACATCAGATGTTTAAAAAAAAAAAAACTTTATTTAACTTGGCAAGTCAGTTAAGAACAAATTCTTATTTACAATGACTGCCTACCCCGGCCAAACCCTAACCCGGATGACTTGGGCCAATTGTTTGCCACCCTATGGGACTCCCAATCACAGCCTGGAATCGGTCTGTAGTGATACCTCTAGCACTGAGATGCAGTGCCTTAGACCGCTGTGCCACTTGGGAGCCCAAATAAGATGAGAAGATTCATATAATAGCCATTTCTGAGACTCACTTAGATAATTAATTTGATGATATAGCAATAAAAGGATATAACATCTATAGAAGAGACAGGAATGCTTATGGGGAGGTGTTACTGTATATATATTCAGAGCCATATCTCTGTAATGCTTACAGAAGATGTTATGTCAAGTGTTGATGAGGTGTTGTAATTGTAATTGGTTAAACAAGTTTTTCCAACAGTATGCTAAGAGCTGGCAGCACGCTGATAGGCCTGCTGTTAGAACCAGTAAAGGCCACTTTACCACTCTTGGGTAGCGGAATTACTTTGGCTTCCCTCCAGGCCTGACGACAAAGACTTTCCTCTAGGCTCAGATTAAAGATATGACAGATGGGAGTGGCTATAGAGTCAGCTTCCATCCTCAGTAGCTTTCCATCTACGTTGTCAATGCCAGGAGGTTTGTCATTATTGATTGATAACAAAAAAAAAAAATCCAAAGTGGGCAAACATAGGCAGAAAATGCCAACAAGGAACAGTGAGCCATCGTACTCATGCATACAAAAACAAATAATGAAAGAAAAGCATTGTAAATTTACATTTTGTAAAGTTAGTGCGGAAGAGGTGGAAAAATTGTTATTGATCAATAATGACAAATCTCCTGGCATTGACAACTGAGGTAGCTGACTCTATAGCCATTCCTATCTGAGCATAGAGGAAAGTATTTGTCCTCAGGCCTGGAGGGAAGCCAAAGTCATTCCGCTACCCAAGAGTGGTAAAGCGGCCTTTACTGGTTCTAACAGCAGACCTGCCAGTTCTTAGTATACTGTTGGAATTTTCTTTTGACCAATTACAATGCTATTTCTCTGTAAACAAAGGAACAACAGACTTTTAGCATGCTTAGAGAGAAGGGCACTCCACATGTACTGCACTGACACACATGACTGATGATTGGTTAAAATAAATTGATAATAAGAAGATTGTGGGAGCTCTACTGTTATTTCAGTGCAGCCTTTGATATTATTGACCATAACCTGTTGTTGAGAACTTGTGACTTTTCAACCTCTGCCATATCGTGGAATCAAATCAAACTTTGTCACATGCACCGAATACAACCGGTGTAGACCTTACCATGAAATACTTACTTACAAGCCCTTAACCAGCAATGCAATTCAAGAAAGAGTTAAGAAAATATTTACCAAACTAACAAAAGTAATACAATACAGTATCGAGGCTATATTCATAGGGTACTGAGCCAATGTGCGGGGGTACAGGTTAGTCAAGGTAATTTGTACTATGACTATGCATAGATAAAGCAGCAGTGTAAAAACAAATGACCCCCCTTTGGTCCTAGACTTGGCGCTCTGGTACTGCTTGCTGTGCGGTAGCAGAGAGAATGTTCTATCTAATAGAACTCAGAGGGTTTTCTTTAATGGAAGCTTCTCTAATGTCAAACATGTAAAGTGTGGTGTACCACAGGACAGCTCTCTAGGCTCTCTACTCTTTTCTATTTTTTTTCTCATGACCTGCCACTGGCATTTAAACAAAGCATGTGTGTCTACGTATGCTGATGATTCAACCATATAAGTATCAGCCAACAACGGCTAATAATAAGTCACGAAAACCCTTAATAAAGAGTTGCAATCTGTGTTGGAATGGGTGGCTAGCAATAAACAGTATTGGAAAAAGTACCCAATTGTTATACTTGTATACAAGTAAAAATACCTTTTTAAAAGAAAATGACTCCAGTGAAAGTCACCCAGTAAAATATACTTAAGTTCTTAAAGTATAAATTAATTTCAAATTCCTTATATTAAGCAAAGCAGATTTTTTTTCCAGGTACGAATAGCCAGGGGCACACTTCAACAGTCAGACAATTTACAAATGAAGCATTTGTGTTTAGTGAATTTGCCAGATCAGAGGCAGTAAGGAATGTCCAGGGATGTTCTTTTGATAAGTGTTTGAATTAGACAATTTTCCTGTCCTGCTAAGTGTTCAAAATGTACCGAGTACTTTTGGGTGTCGGAGAAAATGTAAGGAGTGACATCAGAGACTGTAACGTTCTTTGCTTCACGGAAACATGGCTCACTGGAGAGACGCTATCGGAGACGGTGCAGCCAGCTGGTTTCTCCACGCATCGCGCGGACAGAAACAAACATCTTTCTGGTAAGAAGAGGGGCGGGGGCGTATGCTTTATGGTTAACGTGACGTGGTGTGATCATAACAACATACAGGAACTCAAGTCCTTCTGTTCACCTGATTAAGAATTCCTCACAATCAAATGTAGACCGCATTATCTACCAAGGGAATTCTCTTCGATTATAATCACAGCCGTATATATTCCCCCCCAAGCAGACACATCGATGGCTCTGAACGAACTTTATTTGACTCTTTGCAAACTGGAATCCATATATCCGGAGGCTGCATTCATTGTAGCTGGGGATTTTAGTCAATCACGGATTACAAAAAGAAAACCAGCACCGTCACGGACCAGGATGTCTTGCTCCCAGGCAGACTAAATAACTTTTTTGCCCGCTTTGAGGACAATACAGTGCCACTGACACGGCCCGCAACTAAAACATGCAGACTCTCCTTCACTGCAGCCGACGTGAGGAAAACATTTAAACGTGTCAACCCTCGCAAGGCTGCAGGCCCAGACGGCATCCCCAGCTGCGCCCTCAGAGCATGCGCAGACCAGCTGGCTGGTGTGTTTACGGACATATTCAATCAATCCCTATCCCAGTCTGTTGTTCCCACATGCTTCAAGAGGGCCACCATTGTTCCTGTTCCCAAGAAAGCTAAGGTAACTGAGCTAAACGACTACCGCCCCGTAGCACTCACTTCCGTCATCATGAAGTGCTTTGAGAGACTAGTCAAGGACCATATCACCTCCACCCTAGACCCACTCCAATTTGCTTACCGCTCAAATAGGTCCACAGACGATGCAATCTCAACCACACTGCACACTGCCCTAACCCATCTGGACAAGAGGAATACCTATGTGAGAATGCTGTTCATCGACTACAGCTCGGCATTTAACACCATAGTGCCCTCCAAGCTCGTCATCAAGCTCGAGAACCTGGGTCTCGACCCCGCCCTGTGCAACTGGGTACTGGACTTCCTGACGGGCCGCCCCCAGGTGGTGAGGGTAGGCAACAACATCTCCACCCCGCTGATCCTCAACACTGGGGCCCCACAAGGGTGCGTTCTGAGCCCTCTCCTGTACTCCCTGTTCACCCACGACTGCGTGGCTACGCACGCCTCCAACTCAATCATCAAGTTTGCGGACGACACAACAGTGGTAGGCTTGATTACCAACAACGACGAGACGGCCTACAGGGAGGAGGTGAGGGCCCTCGGAGTGTGGTGTCAGGAAAGTAACCTCACACTCAACGTCAACAAAACTAAGGAGATGATTGTGGACTTCAGGAAACAGCAGAGGGAACACCCCCTATCCACATCGATGGAACAGTAGTGGAGAGGGTAGTAAGTTTTAAGTTCCTCAGCATACACATCACAGACAAACTGAACTGGTCCACCCACACAGACAGCATCGTGAAGAAGGCGTAGTAGCGCCTCTTCAACCTCAGGAGGCTGAAGAAATTTGGCTTGTCACCAAAAGCACTCACAAACTTCTACAGATGCACAATCGAGAGCATCCTGTCGGGCTGTATCACCGCCTGGTACGGCAACTGCTCCGCCCACAACCGTAAGGCTCTCCAGGGGGTAGTGAGGTCTGCACAACGCATCACCGGGGGCAAACTACCTGCCCTCCAGGACACCTACACCACCCGATGTCACAGGAAGGCCATAAAGATCATCAAGGACAACAACCACCCGAGCCACTGCCTGTTCACCCCGCTATCATCCAGAAGGCGAGGTCAGTACAGGTGCATCAAAGCTGGGACCGAGAGACTGAAAAACAGCTTCTATCTCAAGGCCATCAGACTGTTAAACAGCCACCACTAACATTGAGTGGCTGCTGCCAACACACTGACTCAACTCCAGCCACTTTAATAATGGGAATTGATGGGAAATGATGTAAATATATCACTAGCCACTTTAAACGATGCTACCTAATATAATGTTTACATACCCTACATTATTCATCTCATACGTATACGTATATACTGTACTCTATATCATCTACTGCATCCTTATGTAATACATGTATCACTAGCCACTTTAACTATGCCACTTTGTTTACATACTCATCTCATATGTATATACTGCACTCAATACCATCTACTGTATCTTGCCTATGCTGCTCTGTACCATCACTCATTCATATATCTTTATGTACATATTCTTTATCCCCTTACACTTGTCTATAAGGTAGTAGTTTTGGAATTGTTAGCTAGATTACTTGTTGGTTATTACTGCATTGTCGGCACTAGAAGCACAAGCATTTCGCTACACTCGCACTAACATCTGCTAACCATGTGTATGTGACAAATAAAATTTGATTTGAGTAAAAGGTACATTATTTTCTTTAGGAATGTAGTGGAGTTAAAGTTGTCAAAATATAAATAGTAAAAGTACAGATACCCTAAAAAAACAACTTAAGTGGTACTTTTACACCACTGGTAATGAAATGGTCCTGAACATCTCAAACTAAGAGCATTTGTAGACCTCAGAGGAGTTTTAGACCTCAGAGGAATCTGGTAATGAATGGTGTGGCTGTTGATCAAGTTGAGAGGAATAAATGACTTGTTACCTTAGATTGTAAACTTTCATTGTCAAAACATACAGTGCATTTAGAAAGTATTCTGACCCCTTGACTTTTTCCGCATTTTGTTACGTTACAGCCTTATTCTAAAATGTATTGTTTTTTTCCCTCATCAATCTACACACAATGTCAAAGCAAAAACAGGTTTTTAGAAATGTTTCAAATGTATTAAAAATAGAAAACTGCTATTTACATAGGTATTCAGACCCTTTACTCAGTACTTTGTTGAAGCACCTTTGGCAGCGATTACAGTCTCGAGTCTTCTTGGTTATGACGCTACAAAATTGGCACACCTGTATTTGGGAAATTTCTCCCATTGTTCTCTGCAGATCCTCTCAAGCTCTGTCATGTTGGATGGGGAACATCGCTGCACAGCTATTTTCAGATTTCTCCAGAGATGTTCGAACAGGTTCAAGCTTGGGTACTGGCTGGGCCACTCAAGAACATTGAGTGGCCACTCCAGCGTTGTCTTGGCTGTGCTTAGGGTCCTTGTCCTATTGGAAGGTGAACCTTCGCCCCAGTCTAAAGGTCCTGAGCGCTCTGGAGCAGGTTTTCATCAATGATCTCTTTGTACTTTGCTCTGTTCATCTTTCCCTCTATCCTACCTAGTCTCCCAGTCCCTGCCGCTGAAAAACATCCCCACAGCATGATGCTGCCACCACCATGCTTCACCGAAGAGATTGTGCCAGGTTTCCTCCAGATGTGACGCTTGGTATTCAGGCAAAAGAGTTCTTGGTTTCTAATCTTGGTTTCATCGGACCAGAGAATCTTGTTTCTCATGGTCTGAGAGTCCTTTAGGTGCCTTTTGGCAAACTCCAAGCGGGCTGTCATGTGCCTTTTACTGAGGAGTGGCTTCCTTCTGGCCACTCTGCCATAAAGGCCTGATTGGTGGAGTGCTGCAGAGGTGGTTGTCCTTCTGCAAGGTTCTCCCATCTCCACAGAGGAACTTTGGAGCTCTGTGACCATCAGGTTCTCCATTTAAGAATGATGGAGGCCACTGTGTTCTTGGGGACCTTCAATGCTGCATAAATGTTTTAGTACGGCGCCTCAACACAATCCTGTCTCGGACCTCCACGGAGAATTCCTTCGATCTCATGGCTTGGTTTTTGCTCTGACATGCACTGTCAACTGTGAAACTTTATATAGACAGGTGTGTGTGCTTTTCCAAATCATGTCCAATCAATTGAAATTTACCACAGGTGGACATCTCAAGGATGATCAATGGAAACAGGATGTCCCTGAGCAGAATTTTGAGTCTCATAGCAAAGGGTCTGAATACTTATGTAAATAAGGTATTTCAGTTTTTTTATTTGAAATACATTTGCAAACATTTCTAAACCTGTTTTTGCTTTGTCATTAGAGGACATTGTGTGTAGACTGATGATAAAACGTTTTAATAAATGTTTTAATAAGGCTGTAATGTAACACAATGTGAAGAGGGAAGGTGTCTGAATACTTTCAATGTGGCACTGTCATAGGATGCCACTTTTGCAACAAGTAAGTTCATCAAATTTCTGCTCTGCTAGAGCTGCCACAGTCAACTGTAAGTGCTGTTATTGTGAAATGGAAAAGTCTAGGAGCAACAACGGCCCAGCCGTGAAGTGGTAGGCCACACAAGCACAGAACGGGATCACCAAGTGCTGAAGCACGTAGCGCGTAAAAATCATCTGTCCTCGGTTGCAACACTCCACTACTGAGTTCTAAACTTCCTCTGGAAGCAACGTCAGCACAAGAACTGTTCGTCGGGAACTTCATGAAATGGGTTTCCATGGCCGTTCAGCCGCACACAGCCTAAGATCATCATGCGCAATGCCAAGCATCGGCTGGAGTGGTTTAAAGCTAGCCTCCATTGGACTCTGGAGTAGTGGAAACGTGTTCTTTGGAGTGATAAATAGTGAAGCACGATCTGGCAGTCCAACGGATGAATCTGGGTTTGGCGGATGCCAGGAGAACGCTATCTGTCTGAATGCATATAGTGCCAACTGTAAAGTTTGGTGGAGGAGGAATAGTGGTCTGGGGCTGTTTTTCATGGTTCGGGCTAGGCCCCTTAGTTCCAGTTAAGGGAAATCTTAACCCTACAGCATACAATGACATTCTAGATGATTCTGTGCTTCTGACTTTGGGGTAACAGTTTGGGAAGGCTCTTTCCTGTTTCAGCATGACAATGCCCCCTTACACAAAGCGAGGCCCATAGAGAAATGGTTTGTCGAGATCGGTGTGGAAGAACTTGACTGGCCTGCACAGAGCCCTGACCTCAACCCCATCGAACACCTTTGGGAAGAATTTGAGCGCCGACTGCAAGCCAGGCCTAATCTCCCAACATCAGTGCCCGACCGCACTATGCTCTTGTGGCTGAATGGAAGCAAGTCTCTGCAATGTTCCAACAACTAGCGGATAGCCTTCACAGAAGAGTGGAGGCTGTTATCGCAGCAAAGGGGGGACCAACCAACCATGATTTTTGAATGAGATGTTCAGCGAGCAGTGTACACATACTTTTGGTCCTGTAGTGTAAATTCAATGGTTGTAAAGATGGGGAGAGGTCTGTCCATAATAGAAATGCTCTGCTTTTTTGACACCACACTCCACAAAGCAAGTCCTGCAGGCTCTAGTTTTATCTTATCTTTAATATTGTCCAGTCATATGGTCAAGTGCTGCAAAGAAAGACCTATTTAAGCTGCAGCTGGCCCAGAACAGAGCGGCACATCTTGTAATTAAAGGGCTAATATTAATACTATGCAAGGAAGTATCTTGGCTAAGAGTTGAGGAAAGACTGACTGCTTCACTTTTTGTTTTTCTAAGAAACGTGTTAGAAATTCCAAATAGTTTTGCACACGGCACTGACACACTTACCCCCCCAGACATGTCACCAGGGGTCTTTTCAGGTCCAAAACAAATTCAAGGAAACAAACAAAAAACACTTGTCTTATATTTATTTATAAAAAATGTAGGACCCCAGTAAGACTAGATGTTGGTGTCGGCTAATGCGGATCCTAAGAACTCCTAAACTAATCAAATCCCTTAAGACAAAGCAACAGGTAAACCCGTCTCTGTCCACAGATAGGCCAGACAAGTACATTTACACAACTATTAACAGTTGATTGGACTAGGGTGCCAGTTGTGATGCACACTTTTAGTCATGACTAAGTACCTAATTTAAGTAGATTGATGTTAGATAAAATATTAGAGTAGTACTTGACAAGTGTCCTTCGCTCTCAGTTAGGGGTGGCTTGTTTGACAAATGTTTTACATCACAAAGGATCTGAGAGCTTGCTTAAAGTAGAGAGGAATTTGTAGGCTACTTAACCTGTTAATATACAACTAAAGGGTGGAGTGTATCTGACTCCCACCTGACTGTTCTGGATGGCCTAGGCCTGGAAAGGTACACCAAGACGTGAGTCTGTGTGCTGCACGTGTTTGTTCTAGAGGGAGAGTGAGCGTCATAACTACATAGCTTTAAAGATTGTCTCAATATCTGTTCCTCCTTTTAAAACTGGGCTTGGTAGGGAGATCAGACTCTGATTTCATATGCGTGAGAGCAAGCAGAACGTACAATATACTTACATATTTGCCAGTAAGTCACTGTCTTCCTGTAGGAGCCATAATGGCCTTATCTATGTTATCAGATTTATCAACCAGCCTTGAGTAAACCGTAGAATTATACTTTTTATGTTCCAACTGGTCTTTTCCTCATTGGTGTTCAGTCTCCAGAAGAAGTATTCCATGTTGTTTGATAAACAATACAATTTTTAAATTACATTTTGGAAAGCCCCTATGATTGTTTTTGTAAGTGTCATTATAGAGTTGTAAATGTTTATTTTGGTAATGACTTTGACTTCCAGTCCAGATAGAGGGTGAAATGGATGTTAGCTTTGCTTTCGGGGTGTTGGCTCGGGAAAGAGACTAGCGGCACAACAACAGTCGCCACTGATTTCTCCCCACTGTGTATGAGAATAATATAATCAGCCCACCCCCTAGGAGAGAAACCTGCAGGATGATGCCATATTCTGCTGTATTTAGCTTTGAGAGAGGGGGGAGGATGGAGGTAAGAGGGGAAGGGGCAACTCCTGTCAGACCAGGGCTGTGGTCACAAAACAGCCACCTACCATTCCTTTATTTTGAGGTTTTCACACTGCCGGTTGAAATACAAGGCCAGCTTCCTCTTGTTTTCACTCTCTTAACCACCCAGCTTGCATTTACACTGACACATATACACTCCTCCCTCTCTCTCTCTCTCTGCCTGCCTCGCTCTCTCTTTCTGAACTCGTTATTCATTCACTGTGTGTGTGCGTCACGGTGGGTGGGGAGGACAGCAGTACCAGTCACACTTCATCCGTTTTCTCTGTCTCACTCACTCCTGCTTCCTCTTTCACTCCCTTTCTCTCTCCCTTGACTGCTATCCTGGCGCTTCTCTCCAAAAGGAGCAAGCAAGCTAGCTGCGCTCTTTAGTGTTAGCGTCCACACTGGCATCCTTTGGCCCGCTCTGAGGTGAACAAGAAATAAACCACATCAAAGACGAGGTAAGTCTGCTCACTTAGCACCAGATGGAGTACCCAGGAAACGAACCCTAACGTCTTCTCCCCCTTTATCTAATTTTGGCACGCTTGTTGAGCTAATGGTTTGGGCTTGTTTCCCTAAGTGGGTTTTTAGGTCTTGTGTTTACGTTATCTCTTCAGGGAAGGCCTATATTATGTGTCTTAACAAGCTGGGGTAAACACACAGATGTTGTTTTGACTTTGAAAACCCAGTGTGTGTGCGTACAGTAGGTAGAGCATCCCTGCCAACACTTCTGTTAAAGGCCCAGTACAGTCAAAAACGTGATTTTTCTGTGTTATATATATATATATATATTCCCACACTGAGGTTGGAATAATACTGTGAAAATTATGATTATGCACTTTTTTTAGTGTAAGTAAAAATACATTTCAGCCTGTTTTGTTGGTATGGAGTAAATTTAGTTAATAGACCAGTAAGAAAGAGTTTAAAACCTCTCTGTCAATAACCGCTAGTTTTCAGTTCCCCCCACTCCACCCAGACCACTCCCAGACAGCCTTAGAAAAATTATTGCTTGAGAAATTGTTCTTTGCTAATAAGCTATTTTTGTTCATTTTTGACCATTTTAATTGAAAACAATCACAGTAAGTTACATAATTGTTAACTGGAAATAAATGTATATAGAAATAAAAACGTCTGCATTAGGCCTTTAAACATAAGCTGCACTGTGTTTTTTCTAATTGGCTCCTCCCTCTCTCCCTGCGGACGTTTTTTACCCCTCCCCTCTGTCGTTTTGTTCATCATGAACTCTAACCCTTTGAACAAGGCTCCTTTTTTCATCACTATGATTAATTGACAGGCTTCCCATAACACATGCATTTTCCCCACCCTTTCCACTGTGCTACTCTTCCCTGCAAGTCATAAAAAAGGCACTTAGTTGGCGATTTGAAGAGTTATTCCTAAACCAAGATTTATTCCCACCTATTACCAGCGTCACAATTCTGTTCTGGGTTTTCTATGTCAATAGTATAGTCACAGAGAATTGTATCTGGTCAAGGTCTCGAGATGGCTGATCATCACACGATAGGTTGATAGTTTTGAGGAAAGATACACTCCCTCCATTCTGGAACGGAGAGAGATGAGGTGATCTGACAGTCTCCTCCCTCCTGGTTTATGGCTGTTAACTGTGTAGCCCTGTTGAGTCCAGTGTTAGATGACTGGAATACCAAAACGAGCTACATTTAATTGGCTTCATCTGTCTGTCCGCTTTACAGTTAGCTATGCCTATATGGCGTTTCTTTCATGGAATTGAGGTAGTGTTTATCATATATGCACAGTCACTTTAACTATACATTCATGTACATACTACCTCAATTGGCCCGACCAACCAGTGCTCCCGCACATTGGCTAACCGGGCTATCTGCATTGTGTCCCACCCACCACCCGCCAACCCCTCTTTAACGCTACTGCTACTCTGTTTATCATATATGCATAGTCACTTTAACCATATCTACATGTACATACTACCTCAATCAGCCTGACTAACCGTTCTCTGTATGTAGCCTCGCTACTGTATATAGCCTGTCTTTTTACTGTTGTTTTATTTCTATACTTACCTATTGTTCACCTAATACCTTTTTTTTGTACTATTGGTTAGAGCTTGTAAGTAAGCATTTCACTACAAGGTCTACCTGTTGTATTCGGCGCTCGTGACATAAACTTAGATTTGATTAGTGTAGTGCTTGGACTTTGACCCTCTGGTCAGGGTGATGGGAAGTACCACCTTGTGATCCACCACAGTGCTGGTGGAACGATTATTGCTGACTTAGTAGTCACAACACCATGAGGAAATTCTCCTGGAAGTCTTTACAGTAGCAGTCAGAATGCTTTGTTACAATGTGACTGTGGAGTTTAAACGTGTTTGTAGTGAGCTCATGGGATTGGTATGTCTGGACTCTTGAGACATTTCCGTAGAGTGAGGTTGCCAGATTGAAGTGATGGCACTGTCAGATCAGAACTGAAGGACTACTGTTATCGCACATTGTTTTAAAGTGAATCGAACAAATATGAACAGTGTCACAGTCCTCTGCTGCTGTACCGCTCAGTCAAGTTGAACTACTAGATTCTGTTGGATGGTTTGGTGTTGCTAAAGGTTGGAATTAATGTCCTGACTGAGATTTTCCTATCCGTAGTTGTGGTTGTTTGCTTTAGTCTAGATACATTTATAGACATGTACAAGAAGCCAAAAGGGTAAAAAGAAATATCCTGAATATTCCTCACTCATTAGGTTATTGGCCTGTCTACCTTCTCTGGTCTCTGACAGAAGAATGGGGTGTCTCTAGTCTCTCCGATGTCCTTTGGATATCTCCACTATGGCTATTGTACAGGTTAATTTCCTCCTCGCTGGTCTGTTTCTTTCTTTGGTGCCTTCGGATGTGGATTGAAAGAATCGTGTTGTGTTCTCCTGTGTCTGGTTAGGTCCCTCTTAGCCACAAGACGAGCCCCTGACTAGAAAGATTGGCAATGCAAACTGCCTCTCTGTGTGCAATACTCAGATCTCTGGTGGTGAATTCCATTCAGTAAAATCCAGTTCTTCAGTGAGATTTTTAACAAATCACATGTCTGTTCAGGTTTATACACACTTGCTTTTGAGCAGATACGGCGTTTTAGGTAATGTTGTCTTGGGGGTTATGTTGAATATATTTTTGTCAAAGTAGAGGGGCACGGCAGAATAGGCTAAAAGTAGTGGCGGCAGGGAGCCTAGTGGTTAGAGCGTTGGGACAGTTTTTTTATTTGATTTATTTAACCTTTTATTTAACTAGGCAAGTCAGTTAAGAACAAATTCTTATTTTCAATGACTGCCTAGGAACAGTGCCTGTTCAGGGGCAGAATGACAGATTTGTACCTTGTTAGCTCGGGAGTTTGAACTTGCAACCTTCCGGTTAGGACTCAAAAAATAAATTAAAATGTAAATTTTCTCATCTTCCTCGCATGGGTACACCGCAACCTTCTCCGATGCCACACTCAAACTAAGGACCAGTAGATTATCACTATCAATAGATATCTACCATTTGTCATAATGTTCACATGATCTCTTAATGTGCAAGTCTTACTCCTCTGATCAAGACAGACGATTGATGTCTGAATCTGCCCGAGTTAGAGGCACTAAGATGTGTGTTGTCACCACAGATATGAGGCACACCTGCCGACTCGCCTTGTTTTTAGGTTCCAAAGGAACAACAGCTATTTGTGTAAGAGCTTTCTGAAATTCTTCGTCTCTGGTCTAAATTAGCATGGAAATGAGAATCATACTGACAGGTGAGCACTCACTCGACAACCAGGAAACTCCCTGCCTGTGCGCTGTAAATCTGCATACAATGAACTTTGCCCTATATCACTTGTAGGCGCCCATGAAGCTTGGCTTTTCTGCTTGGAACACATAATGAATTGTGGTTTAGTAAATACCAACCTCTGCCTTAGTTGCAGGCTTTCACCTATTGCATCCATAATGTGACATGGCATGTGCATTTAAGTTCAAAGGCCTACATGTTCCGATTTCTCAGGAATGTTCTCATAATCACACATGGAGTCAAGACGATAGCGGTTTAGCCTGATATCCCCCTTGCCGTGTGGTTGTTATCGGTGTCCTTGAAGGTTCCAGGTGAACAAAATGTGCAGGTGATCTTAGCTGCTAGATTAGATCTCGCAAACTGGATATTCCTTTGCCTCTTCGAACATGTGCATTTGCTATACCTTCCCAGATGAAACAATACTACCATTTTACTATAGAATACTACAGTACTTACTATAGAATTCTATAGTAAACTGTAGAATACTATACTACACACTGTAGTATCCCTCGATCATGTGTAGTACTTACATGTTGTAGACATGCTGTAGTAAATACTACAGTTTTATCCACACAAAAAAAAAACACTGGTAAATGCTACTGTAGTGTCAGCAAAAACACCACACTTTTTTAAAAATTATAGTGAATACTACAGTTTTTAATTTGCATAGACCCTGCCCATTCCCCTCCCCATATCACAATTTGTGCCATCCATAAGTGAGAAACCTACATACCGTATATTGTGTTCCGAAAAGAGCAGAAGCTCTGAATGATCCTTTCAGACCCCAGTCCCTGTAGCTACCTACGTGTTATGGAAAATTATAGCTCTTTAGTATTTCTCTAGTAGGTTTCTTCAGGAGAAAGCCTCTACTTCTATGTCAAAGATGATAGAACAAAAACACTATAGTCTGCAAAACCAAGACATTACAGTAAATACAGTATACTACATTAATTAGTATAGTATATATTATATTTTTTATTTTCCTACAGTATTTATACTAGTTAACTGTAAATGCTACAGTAAACACTAGTGAATACTACAGTAAAGTCTGCAAAAACACTACAATTAATACTAATGTATTTTTACCATACTATAGTATTTCTTTATGTGAGTTGTTGCTGGTAAACTACTCCGGACCTTTACCGGAGTTCAAGAGAAGTACAGATAATGCCAGTTAACTATACATACAGATATGTGTGCAGGTTATATGATTTAAAGGCCATACATCTTATAGAAAGCCCTGTTGGTCTGAAAATGTCTGGCTGCTGATTTTTAGGTTCATAATCACTGTTACATAAAAATAACAAGAGACTGCATTCGGCTCATTGAGTACTAGATGCTAAAGTAGATAAATGGAACGGCCTGCTATTCAACATACTTTAGAATATTGGATGCTATCTGTGAGAGCTCCCTTTACCGAGTGTTGACCAGCTTTTCTTTGTCATCGATTCAACTCTGACGTGTATGTAAGTCACAGGTTGTCGTTCACACCACATGAGCGAAATCATGTTGGGCAAAGTTTCAAACGGTGTTAAAGTGCATAAAGGAATAAATATTGACATGTACACAAAGCATTTATCTTGAATATTCCCTTTGGAAAACAGGTGTTGCTTGACATTGTTGCTGTATGAAAGACCTCCCGCCTAGTGTTTGGTTAATTGAAAGGGCTTCTTTCCGTTAGCATACCAGTGGATGGGAGCTGAGAGCGAACACTTCCCACTTGACCTATTGTTGTAATCATGAAGGGTCCCTCCGATTTCAACGATGTGTACACTTGACAATGTCTCCCATACTGTTCCCTGTATGCTCAGACGTTACTACTGTTCCCTGTATGCTCAGACGTTACTACTGTTCCCTGTATGCTCAGACGTTACTACTGTTCCCTGTATGCTCAGACGTTACTACTGTTCCCTGTATGCTCAGACGTTACTACTGTTCCCTGTATGCTCAGACGTTACTACTGTTCCCTGTATGCTCAGACGTTACTACTGTTCCCTGTATGCTCAGACGTTACTGAGTGTAATTCCATGTTGATTGTGTACTTTGTTCAGCTCTAAGGAAGGATATATGTTTTTGCTCTGTGTTAGACACTTTTCTATACCCCCCCCGTACATTCCAGTAGGCTGGATCATTACCTCCGATGGTGTTAGCTTACGGTAGACTTTACTCCTAGGGCAGGGAGAGCTCAGTGTAGGTTTTCTCTGAACAATGAATCCCTCTTGCTCCATAGTGGGGCAAGAATGCTACCGCACCCACACATCCCAGCTATTGACCAATAACATTGACGACATGCCCTATATGGAGTTGAGATTTGATACGGATAGGTTTTGTCAAGACTGCGCTCAGTCCCTGTGTACACTTTTTTTATGTTACTGTATACACATTGTAGTCAGCCAATGTGTCGAGATTAGAAGTTTGAAGATTTTATACCAGTATTGATACTTGTAGTTCAGTTGTTGATATAAATTGCAGGTCGCTGAGTTCAGTCCAATTGTCCTTATAACCCTAAGGTAAAATGTGCCAGTCTGTGGAACACCAGTCTTCAGTCCAATCTTTTATAAACCTTGAGGTTAAACCGTCCCACCTGTGTTATGCTGTTTGTTCCCAAACGTAACATGTTGGTAAATAAGCCTGTTTCATCTCTCTCTTCAGTCAGGGTAGTTCTGTCAACACCTGGATCTCATGAGACTGGTCTAGAACAAATTCAAACTTCAAAGATGATTGCCTTTTGCCTCCTCCCTCTCACGGCTGGGGTCATTCGGGGAGAGCAGAGAGAGCGCGTTTGTGTTTTGCTGTGGTTCTGTTTTTTGGCCTGGTTCCCATACTTTGCAGTCCCAAACTGAGGCGAATGCTGTGGGATGGAGACGCTCGTCTGTCCCCTGTAGCCCCTCCTCTCTGCTGTCAGGCCATGTCTGCCGGGACAGGGGCAAGGCATGCTGGGATGTGGGGGCAGAGTGTGGTATGCTGGGTCAGTGATATTTGTTCAGAACCAGAACACACTGTTGCTGAACAAGGATCATCAACTGTAGCACACGCACATTTCCTGTCTCCTTCTTTCATGTCATGAAACCAAATAAAATACTAGCTGTAAAGTGATGTTCTGTGTCATGTTTTTGTGAGTAAGGGTTGATGGTTTTGCCAAATACAACTATGACTAGATTATTAAATATGATGCAGGCAGATTAATACCATGAATGATGTTTGGGTAAAATATATTGTAAAGTCAGTACCTAAAGATATTGCAATAGCATATCACATTAGTCAGTATGTAAGGGATTTGGAGTAGCGTATTTTTTTTTTTATATATAATACATGTAATTTGTTTATAGCGCTTTTCATTAGAGTTATCTCAAAGCTCTACTGAGTAAAAAACAAACATTTATATACAATATAATATATATTTTTAAAGCGGGTAATGCAAAATCCATAAAAATGACATGACTAATTAATTAGATTTTCCACAGGTGATTGGGTGGTGATACCAGAGGCGGAAGCTAGTCAAAATGCTTCAGGACATTGGTGCTAGAGCCATGGGGGTTTATGAGTATCTCTTGAAGGGAACAGGTGAGGTATTTTTATGCCTAGTTAATTACTTAACTATACCTCTGCTTTGTGTACCGTGAAAGCTGTAAGCAAGTATATATTTTTTTGTGGTCATAAACCTGTTTTGTAGTTTATTTTACAGCTCATGTTTTGTTTCTCAGACCCGCGACTATGGAGTTACCCACTCATGGGGAGTCCGGTGAACATGTCGGCCATCTTGCTGACCTACATCTTCTTCGTGCTGGTTGCTGGGCCTCGCTTCATGGCCAACCGCAAGCCCTTCCAACTCAAGGAGGCCATGATCACTTACAACTTCTCCATGGTGGCATTGAACGCCTTTATTGTCTATGAGGTGAAACACTATGACGCAAATCTCTTGTCTCTCAAAGATCGGGGTTCTTGATTGGTTCTTTTGAGAGGCATCTCTACAGGACTTGGAGCCAGTCTTTTCCCTAGCAGTGTATTTGGTGTTTGGTATGTGGCAGCTCTGTCTGAATGGGTTATTGCCATACTTGGCCAGAGTGTGCTGGATAATTGGAACACTAGCTAAATGAACCATTGCCTAGATTGACGGAGGTAAATAAGATTTGAGATTTACATGTAGAAGATGACCCATATAGTCAATATACACTTGCTTATGTTAATAACAGTATGGCTTCTTTCCAATCTAGTTTGACTACCGGTAGCTACAGTATCTGTTTGTCTCAATTTGTTCTCTTGTCTTTTTAGTTCATGATGTCAGGCTGGGCCACGACATACACATGGAGATGTGATGCCGTTGATTACTCGGACAGCCCCCAAGGCCTTAGAGTAAGTCCTGAGTTTTTGCTTCACACATGGTCCCCCCCTCCCCCGTCATGGTCATGAGATACATCATCTTTGAAAGAAAGTATGCAAGACAAGATACACATTCTTAGGATATTCCTACTGATCCACTGTGACAATACTATCTTTAGATTACTATTAATAGGCTGTTTTGTCCAATTTCTCACGTTTGCATGGTGTGCTGTGTTCCCTCACTAGATGGTTCGAGTGGCCTGGTTATTCTTGTTCTCCAAATTCATTGAGCTCTTGGACACGGTAAGACTGTTTATTTCCTACAGATTTGCATCTCTTCAGTCATTCCCACCTGTTCACGTAATGGTCATCATAGTTGTATTTGACGCGTTTCTCTCGTTGGGTCAGGTGTTTTTCGTTCTGAGGAAGAAACATGGCCAGATCACCTTCCTGCACGTCTTCCACCACTCTTTTATGCCCTGGACCTGGTGGTGGGGTGTCAGTTTAGCTCCCGGTGAGTCCACAATATTTGGTATTGTAAAATGGTGGGAAGACAATTCTATTTGCAGTAGACAAAGGTATGTTGTTGGTGGATCCAGTGGAATATGAGCAGGGTTGGTTTGAAGTGTTCTGTGTGTTTTACCTCAGGGGGAATAGGCTCTTTCCATGCCATGGTGAATTGCATCGTCCACGTCATCATGTACTCTTACTACGGCCTGTCTGCGGCTGGACCACGCTTCCAAAAGTTCCTCTGGTGGAAGAAGTACATGACCGCCATCCAACTGGTATGTTTTCTTAGTTTGAATGGATGTTTATGACATTGTCATTTCCAGTATAAATTTGTACTATGAGTAGTAAGCTTTTGCCAGGTCTTTGGCTGTTTATACAGCATTTTTTTGTTGTTTCTCTAAAAGGTGATCTGTACTAGTTTGAAAAATAAAAAAACTTTTGTAGATGCAATATACTAAAGTAGTAAAACAAATAGTCTGAGACCATTATTCATCAGTGCAATAGCTGTGCCACTTCAGAACATTCTTCTCCATATGCGATTTGTTCCTCTTCATTCCACCAACAGGTTCAGTTTGTGATGGTGTCCCTCCACGTCACCCAGTATTACTTCATGGACAGCTGTGACTACCAGGTCCCCCTGTTCATCCACCTCATCTGGATGTATGGTACCTTCTTCTTCGTGCTCTTCTCCAACTTCTGGTACCAGGCATATGTGAAGGGAAAGCGGTTGCCTAAGCAGGACTCCAAGCCTGGCCTCAAAGGCAAGGCCAACGGGACCACCATGGTCGCCAATGGCAAGCACCACAAGAAAGGTAACAGTAATGGCACAAGCAACGGTTCCAGTCACCACGAAAATGGCAGTGCCCATGCGGGCAAGATGAAGAAGTCCTAGGGTCTTCAGAAAAGAACATCCGAGACGCGTGAATACGAGATCCCGCACAAACTACTGTGGATTCCAAAGAATGTTTTGGTTATGTTTATTTTCTGATCGTTTTTAGTTTTATTCAGCACAAAAAGCTGGGGAAATGACGAGGTCAATGACTTCTGCGGTTGGGGTCCCACATTTCGTTTATTTTTTATTTTTTAAACTGAACTTACTATGGAACACAATTTATGAAGAGACATGCTATGACCTGATGTTATCTCTTTACTGATGTTGCCACCTATGATAAAGATGAGCAATAATGACTATATAAAATAAATAATAAAAATACTGAGCTATATTGTATAAAAAAAAATGGGAAATTATATTTTATACTAAAAGAAAGAGATTTTGTTTAACAAGTAACTCTTTTTTTTCTAAAAAGGCAAGGTTCAAAATTGACACCTCTAAAGATTATTGTAAATAAAGTAGTCAAAAGTTTAGTATTTGGTCCCATATTCCTAGCACACAATGACCACATCAAGCTTGTGACTCTACAAACTTGTTGGCTGGATTTGCAGTTTTTGATTGTGTGTCAGATTATTTTGTGCCCAATAGAAAGGAATGGTAAATAATGTATTGTGTCATTTTTATTGTAAATAAGAATAGAATGTTTCTAACCACTTGATTATGGATAATGCTAACACGATTATCAATAATCCTGAATTAATTGTGAATAATGATGTGTGAAAGGTACAGGGGGTCAAAGATCATACCCCCAAGACATGCTAATCGCTCACCATTTCCAAAAACGGGAAATTCGATGTCTTGGCATTATCTTTGACCCTCTGTAACTTTCTCACTCATCATTGTTCACCCAACCCACATCACTTTGTGTGGGGGAGGGGCCTGGTTCAGGGTTGGACTAGGGCAAACACATAATACCGGTATATGAGTTTGACTTTGAGCTGGTGACATGTGTACTGTAAATTACCTAATAATGCCAACGACACAACCTCTAATGGTAATGACTGTCTGGAAATGTCTACAGTATCTATGACGTGTCGAGGCTAATGCCATTCTTACTTCACAGGGCTGTAAAGTCCAACAACCTCAATGAGTTGGTAAATGACCTGCTTGTCATGACAGAGCAACATTATGGTGCTTCTTTCAAAGCGTTTTTGTGAGACCTTGACACTGTAAATAAAGGTGGACATTGTCTCCTTACATCTGCTCGGATACTGATCCTGACGGAAAATGGAACTTTATACCTTGATTTCCACAAGCATTTCAAACAATGTTTGACAGATCCTTGTATGATGTCCTTTGTGTTCTTGTTTATTCACCCTAGGTTGACTGTAATGCATTTTGGGGGTAATCGAGAGGAATTAAAATACATCCGATTTTAAAACGTTATTAAACATGAATGAATTCAGTTTGCATCAAACAGCTAGCTACAGGTCTACTGATAAATAACATTTCAAGTCATTCTCATTTTCCCATTGGAACTGAATACAGCCCCCAGTTTAAAGGCATTCTCAAAATATGGGTATTTATTGAAAATATACAGAAATGTACCATTCTCAAGCCATATAATATTTACTGCTGCAGATGCCAAGGCAGGGTGAGCTTTGGTGAGTCAGACCACTTACCATCCAGCCACCCTTTCTTATAGGCTGGCTGAGACATATCCTGGAGGCGAGTTACTATGTCCCATGAAAGAGCTTACTCCTCCAACCAATGCTGTTTTGAAGCTATCGAACTCACACCAGCACAAATGGAGAACCAGGGGAGAGGATGGTGTGGGGATGAGTGTGTGCACTTTGACCCCCTTTCCCCTAGGAAATGTTCTCCAGGATATAGAAAATGAGCTCCATGACTAAGGGTTCTTCGCTCCTCTTGCGCCCCCTGCTGTGGATGATGGGGATCAGCACTGTTTCCAGGGCTTTGAGGTACGAGGCTGGGAGGGGCAGGCCGTTACTGCCGGCCACAAACCCCACCTGGGACATGGAAAAGCGATGTTAACCACTACACATCTATGGGTTCAACTGCTAACTTTGGTAATATTATGCAGGCCTATATCCGATCACTATTTAAATAAAGAATAACTTTATATTAAAAGGTGGTCAACCACTCACATATTAGTCATTCAAGAAGTATTACAACTATTGAAGTCAGGCGGGAATAAAGTGATATACAATTTCAAAGATTACATTTCCTCAAAGGTCTAAATTGGCCAATGACCTACGTGCAGTATCTTCATCCTAGCCAATGGCGCCCTCACCTGGTGGGAGTCCAGCGTGACGCGCAGCCCCAGCTTAGCCATACCATCCTCCTTCAGCAACTTGAGGTGTGGGCCCAGTGCCAGGCAGAATGCCCGGGCCAGTCTCTCTGTGAGCCTGCTGTGTTCTGTATGGTGGTCACCCTGGCTCTTAGGATGACCCCCCTTCTGTAAGGAGAACACCTGAAGGACACAAGACAACAATGCACTTACAGAATACAGTAATAAAGAGGCTTTGAGTAGGAGTCAAGACTAGTGGTTAGATGTGTCCTAGATATTCCCTAGATATTGTTTGGTCCAAAGGCTGGGGTTAACCTCTGTCCAGCGGATGACCTTTCCATTGGCCTTGTACTCAGACTTCTGGAACATCTTGATACTGCTGATGGACTCCATGGACTTGCCATCAATGGGGCTAATAACCCTGGGGGGAAACACACACACACACACACAAATACAAAGTTGCAGGCAACGATAAAGAGTAGCCTACATCGATAGAGAATGGTTAATGGGCAGGGGGCTCACAGGTCTGAGACAGACTTGGAGACTGGATGAAACGACAGTGGGTTAGGGTTAGTGAGAGGTTAAAGGTAGTTTAATGATAGGCTACAGAACTAGCCATGGAACACTGATCAGGGCAGATGTAATGACCAAACCATTACCCCTTGTTTACAGTGCATTCTTTCTCTTGCCATTGGACCTGGACATGCTCTTGGCTGTCTGATTGGTCGATCCGCCCACAGGAGATGTTGTAGTCTTTCATCTCCCGTAGCGACCGGCGAAGCTCCACCATGGTCTCCACAGTGATCTGCACCATCAGCCCATCTGGAGAGAGGGACAGCAATAGAGCAAAAACACACACAGACAGCAACAAGGACACGCACACTCACCTGCACATACATACAGCCACACACACCTTGAGTGCACATGGACACACACATACACACAAACATTGAGAGACTCTAAATAAGGAAATCCTATTTAGGATGAAAGTTAGTAGTAATGTTCTCTTAATAAGACTATTTCTGTATGTGAATAGTTGAAAATGATTAGTATGGTAATGTTCCAGATCTAAATGAAGATACACACGGATGACAGTACCTTCAACGATGCTGGATTTGGCCAGATATCCTGATGCTGCTTTAAGGGCTCCACTGAACAAAAAAAAGCAGGAACCAGTGACTGAAACAAAACACAACACCACATATCACCACTTGACTTGTAAACTTAACCAAAAAAAGAAACGTCCTTTCACTGTCAACTGTGTTTATTTTTTAGCAAACTTAGCATGTGTAAATATTTGTATGAACATAACGAGATTCAATAACTGAGACATAAACTGAACAAGTTCCACAGACATGTGACTAACAGAAATGGAATAATGTGTCCCTGAACAAAGGGGGGGTCAAAATCAAAAGTAACAGTCGGTATCCGTTTTGTCACCAAAGCCCCATATACTACCCACCACTGCGACCTGTACGCTCTCGTTGGCTGGCCCTCGCTTCATACTCGTCGCCAAACCCACTGGCTCCATGTCATCTACAAGACCCTGCAAGGTAAAGTCCCCCCTTATCTCAGCTCGCTGGTCACCATAGCATCTCCCACCTGTAGCACACGCTCCAGCAGGTATATCTCTCTAGTCACCCCCAAAACCAATTCTTTCTTTGGCCGCCTCTCCTTCCAGTTCTCTGCTGCCAATGACTGGAGCGAACTACAAAAATCTCTGAAACTGGAAACACTTATCTCCCTCACTAGCTTTAAGCACCAACTGTCAGAGCAGCTCACAGATTACTGCACCTGTACATAACCCACCTATAATTTAGCCCAAACAACTACCTCTTTCCCTACTGTATTTATTTGTATTTATTTATTTATTTTGCTCCTTTGCACCCCATTATTTTTATTTCTACTTTGCACATTCTTCCACTGCAAATCTACCATTCCAGTGTTTTACTTGCTATATTGTATTTACTTTGCCACCATGGCCTTTTTTTGCCTTTACCTCCTTTATCTCACCTCATTTGCTCACATCGTATATAGACTTGTTTATACTGTATTATTGACTGTATGTTTGTTTTACTCCATGTGTAACTCTGTGTCGTTGTATGTGTCGAACTGCTTTGCTTTATCTTGGCCAGGTCGCAATTGTAAATGAGAACTTGTTCTCAACTAGCCTACCTGGTTAAATAAAGGTGAAATAAAATAAAAAAATCTGGTGTGGTCACCAGCTGCAATTTGTACTGCAGTGCATCTTCTCCTCATGGACTGCACCAGATTTGCCAGTTCTTGTTGTGAGATGTTACCCCACTCTTCCACCAAGGCACCTGCAAGATCCCGGACTTATTTTGGGGAATGGCCCTAGCCCTCACCCTCCGATCCAACAGGTCCCAGGCGTGATCAATGGGATTGAGATCTGGGCTCTTCGCTGGCCATGGCAGAACACTGACATTCCTGTCTTGCAGGAAATCATGCACAGAACGAGCAGTATGGCTGGTGGCATTGTCATGCTGGAGGGTCATGTCAGGATGAGCCTGCAGGAAGGGTACCACATGAGGGAGGAGGATGTTCTCCCTGTAACGCACAGCGTTGAGATTGCCTGCAATGACAACAAGCTCAGTCCGATGATGCTGTGACACACCGCCCCAGACCATGATGGACCCTCCACCTCCAAATCGATCCCGCTCCAGAGTACAGGCCTCGGTGTAACGCTCATTCTTTCGACGATAAACGTGAATCCGGCCCTCACCCCTGGTGTGACAAAACCACGACTCGTTAGTGAAGAGCACTTTTTGCCAGTCCTGTCTGATCCAGCGACGGTGGGCTTGTGCCAATAGGCGATTGTTGTTGCCGGTGATGTCTGGTGAGGACCTGGCTTACAACAGGCCTACAAGCCCTCAGTCCAGCCTCTCTCAGCCTATTGCGGACAGTCTGAGCACTGATGGAGGGATTGTGCGTTCCTGGTGCAACTCGGGCAGTTGTTTTTGCCATCATGTTCGGATGTACTAATCCTGTGCAGGTGTTGTTACACGTGGTCTGCCACTGCGAGGACGATCAGCTGTCCGTCCTGTCTCCCTGTAGCACTGTCTTAGGCGTCTCACAGTACGGACATTGCAATTTATTTCCCTTGCCACATCTGCAGTCCTCATGCTTCCTTGCAGCATGCCTAAGGCACGTTCATGCAGATAATCAGGGACCCAGGGCATCTTTCTTTTGGTGTTTTTAGAGTTAGTAGGCAGGCCTCTTTAGTGTCCTAAGTTTTCATAACTGTGACCTTAATTGCCTACCGTCTGTAAGCTGTTAGTGTCTTAACGACCGTTCCACAGGTGCATGTTCATGAATTGTTTATGTTTCATTTAACATAAAGCATGGGAAACAGTGTTTAAACCCTTTACAATGAAGATCTGTGAAGTTATTTGGATTTTTTTGCTGAGTTTAGTATATAAACACCTTCAATATTACAGTTGGACAAACCAAAAATAATGACAGAACTAAGCTTTCTCCACCTGTATATTTCACCCTCTCACATGACACCACATTGCCCTCCAGTGGTAGCTAAGGCACAGTTCAGTTCTTGCAGTGAGCGCGTTTAAAAACATTGCAAATTATACATACGATTTTCCCTCGGCTGTCAAAGGCCAGATACATGGTGGGTGTTATGTGGCAGTCAGTATTACATCTCTGTACCATAATCTCTCTCTCCCTGATTGTAGGTGATGTGCTGCTGTGTAGCATTCCTTCTCTACTGGTGGTTCTCTTTGATTACAGGACAGGCAGTGGACTCTGTCTCAGTCTCCCTAATAATCTCTGCAACCCAGAAGTAAAATCTTGCATAATTTGTTCAGATTTGTATTTGTATTTATTAAGGATCCCCATTAGCTGCTGCTAATGTCCAGAAACATTAAGACAGTTATATACAATTTTAAATATTACATGCCCATGAGAGATTACAGTCTCCCCTAGCCCACATCGCCCTCTGTTGATTCTAGGGGAGCTCCCACCTTTGCGAGGCTGATTGTGGATGCTGATGGCCTGGGTCTGGTACTCGCCATCGTCCCCCTGAACACAGATGAGGTGGGAGTCTGCCGCCACGTTGAAGCATGCCCCCATGGCCAGCACATGCTCATTGGACTTATTCAAAGCCTTCATCAGCTGAGAAAGAGAGAGAGATTTTCAATTATCTATTTCACTTGCTTTGGTAATGTATACATATGTTTCCCGTGCCAATAAAGCCTGTTGAATTGATTTGAGAGGTGAAAGATAGGGGTAGAGAGAGAGAGGGAGAGGTGGAAGGGTAGAAAGAGAGGCATGATTGATATCAACCCTTGATCTATTGCTGAAAGAGTTGTTTATAATGGAGTTCTTTATAATTTATATGCATTTATAACGCCGTATTCATTACAGTTATTATAAAGCGTAACCAAGTGCTGCTTCATGGTTTGCCTGTACCTCATCATAGCTGTTGGTAGGGATTTTAATGCAGGTCCTCTGAGCTTCCAGATCTACAGTGAGTCCAGGCACCACTGGCAGAGTGTACCGGTAATTCCTGAAGTCCTGGTAAGCAATGAGGGAAAAATGTGTAATTCATTAGGCCCCAAATGGAAGAAAACAGACCTAAACAGAGAGGGATTTTCTGAACTCGTCCAGTAAAAAACGCTCCATTCATTTTCCGTTGTAAAACACTTTGGTACGGTGTGCCCTAATGAACACACCCTTGGTGTTGATTGTTGTTAGTGTAATGAGAGGCAAGCTACTTACTACTAGTAGTCTCATGATGGTGTGGCCGGTTTCCCCAAACAGAGCCTTCCTGAAGCGCACGCTGTACAGAGGACAGGGGTAAACTGGAAAGGGAGAGGAACGCCTTAATGGGATGACACTGGACGTGGCCGTCAAATGCTGCACACTGTGTCTCTGATGCATACAGGTGCACACACACTTTCTCTCTCACTTACTCACACACATATTCTCTCTCTCACTATCTCTCTCTCTCTCTCTCTCACTCTCTCTCACACACACAAACTCACATAAATATAGGTTGTATTAACAATGGTGTTTGTTATTCACTGGTTGCCCTTTTCTTGTGACAACAGGTCACAAATCTTGCTGCTGTGATGGCACACTGTGGTATTTCCCCCAATAGATATGGGATGAGCCAGGTCTGCCTTTGGCGGCTATGCTCACTGAGTCTGTACATAGTCAAATATTTCCTTAATTGTGGGTCAGTCACAGTGGTAAGGTATTATGCTACTGTGTACTCTCTGATTAGGGCCAAATAGCATTCTAGTTTGCTCCGTTTTTTTTTGTTAATTCTTTCCAATGTGTCAAGTAATTATCTTTTTGTTTTCTCCTGATTTGGTTGGGTCTAATTGTGTTGCTCTCTCTCTCTCTCTCTCTCTCTCTCATGCTGGGAGTTTTTGGAGTTTGAGTGTTTGGTGTGGAAAGCTCTATCCTAACTAACTTTCTTGATTCTTTTCTTTTTTTTCTTCTTTTTAAAATTTATTTCACCTTTATTTAACCAGGTAGGCCAGTTGAGAACAAGTTCTCATTTGCAACTGCGACCTGGCCAAGATAAAGCATAGCAGTGTGAGCAGACAACACAGAGTTACACATGGAATAAACAAATTAACAAGTCAATAACACAGTAGAAAACAAAGGGGGAGTGTATATACAATGTGTGCAAAAGGCATGAGGAGGTAGGCGAATAATTACAATTTTGCAGATTAACACTGGAGTGATAAATGATCAGATGGTCATGTACAGGTAGAGATATTGGTGTGCAAAAGAGCAAGTGAATAAATAAAAACAGTATGGGGATGAGGTAGGTGAAAATGGGTGGGCTATTTACCAATAGACTATGTACAGCAGCAGCGATCGGTTAGCTGCTCAGATAGCTGATGTTTGAAGTTGGTGAGGGAGATAAAAGTCTCCAACTTCAGCGATTTTTGCAATTCGTTCCAGTCACAGGCAGCAGAGTACTGGAACGAAAGGCGGCCAAATGAGGTGTTGGCTTTAGGGATGATCAGTGAGATACACCTGCTGGAGCGCGTGCTTACATGTTTAAATGTTATTTTCTATGGTGGAGGGTTAATGCAATATTTGTTTTTAGCGGTATCCAAAGTTTTTTTTCAAAGTTAGGGTGGAAGAGGACAGAGTAACTTTCCTGGGGGTTGGAAGGTGTAGTGTGCGCAATGGCTTCTCAGCCTAGCGCGGAGGAGACGCTGTCGATACAGCATGGATTCAGGTGTGTTCCTGAGAACGGAGTTAAGGTGGAGGAGGTTCTGCTCGCGGTCGGTGAACAGGTAGGAGCTGAGTTTATACATTCTGCTTCTAGAATGAACAAAGCTGTGGTTGTGTTCATGAAAAGGGCTAATTTGGTCGGTAGGCTAATTGCTAGCGGAATATTTGTAAGGGATGTGTTGGTGTCAATTTCACCTCTCTCTACCCCTTCAACAAGAGTTGTAGTGGCAAATTTGCCTCCGTTTATTATGGATGATCAAATTAGGAAAGAGCTGAGTCAAGTTTGCTAGCGGTTTCCGTGTACTGTCAGCAGGTTTTCAGGCAGATGCCGTTAAGCACGTTGTTTCGTTCAGGAGGCAAGTGTTTATGTTTCTGAACAATAATGAGCAACAGCTAAATGTGCATTTTAAAGTGAGGCATGGGGAGGGGCTCTATGCAGGTTTTGCCAGCACAGATAGTCTACGGTGTTTTGAATGTGGGGATTTGGGGCACAAGAGTTTTGCGTGCCCACATAAAGGACAAGGTGAGGGTACAAAAGTGGTGGAAATCGAGGTCAAAATGCAGGGGGTAAGGAGATGCAGACAGCAGAGGCTGGGCCTAGTCAGTCTAGAGATGGTGGTGTAGATGAGGCTGGGCCTAGTCAGGCTAGAGATGGTAGGGTAGTGGAGGCTGGGTCTAGTCAGGCTAGAGATGGTGGAGAAGCAGAGGCTGGGTCTAGTCAGGCTAGAGATGGTAGGGTAGTGGAGGCTGGGTCTAGTCAGGCTAGAGATGGTGGAGAAGCAGAGGCTGGGTCTAGTCAGGCTAGAGATGGTGGGGTAGCTGAGGCTGGGCCTAGACATGCTATGGAGGGTGGTGTAGCTGAGGCTGGCCCTAGTCATGCTATGGAGGGTGGTGTAGCTGAGGCTGGCCCTAGTCATGCTATGGAGGGTGGTGCAGATGATACTGTGTCTAGTCAGGTTATTCTAGTGGATGAGGAGAGTATAGTGGGGAAGTGTAAGAGATTAGGGGGAGGAGGAGGGTGTCAAGAGGAAAAGGAAAAGGGTGTGGACAAAGGCACCATGGAAATGTTGCCTGTTGCTGTGGGTGAGGCCCTAACCAGAGAGAAAGGGCAGGTGGTCAGGGTGGGAGATAGAGAAGAGGAGGAAAGTGAGTCTGAGGAAGAGGATGAGGAGTTATTTTTTCAGACTCCTCTTCAATTGGCCCGGAGCTGACAGCCAGTCAACCAGAGGGGTCTAAGTACACGTTGAGAGAACTGACAAGGTTCCTGAATGAGACTAAGGGGAAAAAAAGTTAATCTTGAGGCTTTTTTTTCTGATCCTAGAAAGTTTGTAAGATCAGTACAACATGCTATGACAAATGAGGGGCATGGTGTCCTCTCACCCAGGAAACGGTTTAGGTTGAGGAAGTGGGTCACAACAGTGCGTAAAGGTTTACCTTCAGACACTGTTTAAATGTTTAATTTCTTACTGACACTGGGGCTTTTTGAGCTTTGCTATTGGTCTATTTCTCTGCTGGCTTTTCTCCCACTTCTTATGGAGACTCTTCGGGTAGGCTCGCTCAATATAAATGGCGCCAGAGATGCGGGAAAGAGGAGTGTGTTGGGTGAATATGTAAAACAAAAAAAAAAAAAGTACAGGTGTTGTTTCTGCAGGAGACGCAGTGATGTGGTGAATGAAGTTGATTGGGGGCTCTGGTGGAAAGGGGCAAGTGTGTTGAGCCATGGGACAAATCTTAGTGCAGGGGTGGCAGTCCTTTTTGCACCGGGTCTGGCTGTAAAAATTTGCTCCTCAAAGGAGGTGTGTAGGGGTAGGTTGCTTGTTGTTAAAGCAGAAATTAACAACATGTGTTTTGTCTTTATAAATGTGTATGCGCCTAACACAGGGAGAGAAAGAGGGGTTCTATTTGGGAGTCTTAGACAGGAACTCTCACAAGTAGCGCCTGAGGAGACGCTGGTGATCGGAGGTGACTGGAACTGTACAATGGATTTTACAAAAGACAGAAATGGGGAAGAGCCTCATTCAGTGTCAGTGGGAGTGTTAAGGGATATCTTTAATCAGTTTGACCTAGTGGATGTTTGGAGAACTAAACATCCAAACACAAGACAGTATACGTGGGTGAAGGTTTTTGGGGCTAGGGTGAGTGCAGCTCGACTTGATCGTTTTTACATGTCCAGGAATCAGAGCAATAGGCTGCTGGGTGCTACCATTCTCCCAGTGGGGTTTTCAGATCACCACATAACCATGGCTCGGCTGTCTATTTCACCAGGGCCCCGGCAGGCATCTTATTGGAAGTTCAATGTAAAGCTCTTACAAGATGCCACTTTTTGCTCAGGTTTCCACAATTTTTGGGAAAGATGGGGGCAGCGAAGAGAGGAGTATGAGTCTCTGAGTCAATGGTGGGATGTGGGGAAAGTGCAAATTCGGCTTTTCTGTCAACAGTACACAGCTCTCTCATCCTCAGAGGCTAGGAGAGTATTGGGGGAACTAGAGCGGTGTATTAGTGAGATGGAGGTAGAGATGGTGGGGCAAGGCAATGTAGGCCTCCAGGCTAACTTAGCCGAATTACGTAGGGACCTGGGCAGTTTTTTCCAGGTTAAAGCAAAGGGAGCACTTGTAAGAGCTAGGTTCTCCATGCTCAAGGAGATGGATGCTCCCAGCTCCTTCTTCTTTGGTTTGGAAAGACAGAGCAGTGAAGCCAAGGGTATGCATTGTCTACGGCTGTCTGATGGGCGGGTGACCTCTGTGGTGGGGGAGATGCGGGAGCGGACTGTGGAGTTTTATACTGAATTGTATAGGGCAGAAATGTGTGATCCTATGTGTGCTCAGGTCTTGTTCGCAGGACTCCCTAAGCTCTCTCGGGCACAGAGGGATGAAATGGACATTCCTCTGTTGTCACATGAACTGGCAGAGGCAGTAACCCAGATGTCCCCCGGTCGTGCACCCGGGGTCGATGGACTTCCAGTGGAATTTTACAAAAATTCTGGGGAACAATTGGACAGGATTTCTTTTGCGTGTTGCGTGAATGCGTCGGGGTAGGAGAGTTGCCGATGAGCTGCCGTCGGGCGGCTCTGACTCTCCTGCCCAAAAAAGGGGACTTGTGTGAACTTAAGAACTGGAGGCCTGTGGCATTACTCTGTGCGGACTACAAGATTTTTGCCAAGGTCCTCTCTAACAGACTGAAGTCCCATCTAGACTCTATAATACACAAGGACCAGACATATTGTGTACCGGGACGCTCAATCACGGACAACTTGTTCTTGATTAGGGACATGTTGGACTTGTCGAGAGGTTCTAATGTGAACTTTGGACTGGTCTCTTTAGATCAAGAGAAGGCTTTTGATAGAGTGGATCATGAGTATCTGTTTAATGTGATGTCTGTGTTTGGGTTTGGGAAGAGTTTTGTGACCTGTGTGAAGCTGTTGTATGCTGGGGCGTCATGTATGGTTAAAGTGGGAGGGGGCTCAGTAGGCCAGTCTGGGTGAGACGGGGCATTAGACAAGGATGCCCTCTATCTGGGCAGCTGTACACACTAGCCATTGAGCCTTTTTTAGGACTGCTACGCAGGAGACTGCGGGGAGTGTGCTGGACAGGCATGGATGTGGTGACAGGAATAGCAGTCTCAGCATATGCAGATGATGTTTCTGTGATGGTCAGGGATGGGCAAGATATGCAGGAACTAGAGACCAGTCTGAAGGTGTACGAGGGAGCTTCATCAGCTAAGGTAAACTGGGGAAAGAGCAAAGCTCTGTTATGTGGGGCATGGGGGATAGGGCTCCTCCTCTGCTTCCAGGGGTTTGCAGTGGGGTTGTGAAGGGCTTAAAGTGTTGGGGGTGTACCTGGGCTCAGAGAGGTGGGTCAGCAAGAACTGGGAGGGGCTGTCACAGGCAGTGGTGTCAAGACTGGCCAGGTGGAGGTGGCTCCTGTCCCAAGTGTCATATAGAGGGAGGGTGCTGATAATCAACAACCTGGTGGCATCTTCCTTGTGGCATAAACTGGCTGTCCTCAACCCCCCGCCGGTCTGCTTGCAGACCTGCAACGCAAGCTGGTGGACTTCTTTTGGTCGGGACATCACTGGCTGAAGGCAGCAGTTTTGTACATGACCGTCCACGAAGGAGGACAGGGCCTGGTGGAACTGGAGAGCAGGATGGCTGCTTTCCGACTAAAGGCGGTGCAGAGACTGCTGTACCACACTGATGTTGGCTGGAGGGAACCAGCATGCGCGCTGCTGAGGAGAGCTGGCGGATTAGGGTTGGACCGGCAGCTGTTCCTCATGAAGCTGGAGAGGCTGAGTATAGCAGGTCTCTCAGAGTTTTACTCTGCGGTGCTGAGGGCCTGGCAGCTGCTAAGTCCCACACGAGAAGGGGGTGTGGAGCCTGGGCAGTGGGTGTGGGAGGAGCCTATCTTCCACAACCCAGCCATCCCTTTGAGATCGGTTCAGTCGGCCACCCTGCAGAGGCAACTGATGGCAGGGGGTTTACAAAGGCTGGGTGACCTGAGACTGCTGGGAGAGGAGGGGTGGAAAACCCCGGAGGTCTTGGCGCAACAAACAGGAATAACGTCTCTTAGGCTGCTGGAGAGATTCCTGGAGGAGGTCCAGGAGGCACTGTCTGAGCCGGTAAGGGGGGTGTTTGAGAGGCCAAAGGGAGAGGGGCCACCAATGTTCCCGCCACTGCAGGTGACGGCAGAGACTGGAGACTGGCAAGGGGGTCTGGAGGACTTGTTAGATTTTAACACTCCGAGCCTGGGGGAGTTTGAGGGGGTGGGAGGTAAAGCCCTCTACAACCTCTGCGTTAAGGTTAGGAGCATTAGAAGCCTAACAGGAGTGAAGGCTCATCAGTGGCAGGGGGTATGTGGGGCGGAGAGTATGGTGGGTTTTAGATGGAGGGCGCTCTACAAACCCCCAGTACCAAAGAGGTCAGGGGACCTCCAGTGGAGGGTTCTTCATGGAGCCCTGGCCACTAACAGCTGGTTGGCACGGGTTGATCCGGGAATTGGGCAGGGGTGTCCTTTCTGTCAAATGAAAGAAACTGTAATTCATGTGTTTTCTGTGTGCACCAGGTTAATGCCATTAATGTCTCTGTTGGAATGTCTGTGTGACAGGTTGGGGGTGGTTTTTGCTGTTGGGATGTTTATAATGGGATACAGGTATTCGAGTAAGGAGAAAGAAAAATGTGTTTTGTTGAATTTTCTGTTTGCTCAGGCAAAGTTAGCTATTTGGCTAACAAGGAGGAACAGGGTCAAAGGTGGGGGATAACAGACCCTTTACTACTGTTTAATGGGATGGTCTCTGCGCGCCTTAGGGTTGAGTTTGAGTTCTATAAAATGATCAAATGTGTGGAGAAGTTTGAGGAGATATGGTGTGTTGGGGGGCTGTCTGTATTGCTGGGGAAGATGTTTTGGACATACGGTTGTAGGAGGGTTTTTATATTTTTATTTTATTTTAGGAGTGGGGGGGTGAGTTTTAAATGAATTGAGAATGTTTCAATAAAGAAAGACCAAAAGTCAAAAGTCTCTCTCTCTCCACTCACATCTGTACTCAGCCCCCAATCTGAGCATGAGGCGCAGGGGGAAAGCCTTGGCCCAGGGCACTTCAGCCCGGTGGATCAGCAGGCCAAAGAGAAAGGGCTGGTTGGGCATAGGGAGACCCTGCAGGGACTGGAGGGTGGAGCGCACCCAGAGGAACCCTGCATGCTCCTCACAGCCCAGGAAACTACTGGAGAACTGGGAGAGACCCAGGTGGCTCAGTACCTTGCCTGCAGAAAGAGAGAGGGGGAGAAAGAGAAAGAGAGAGGCGGAGAGGGGGAGCGAATGAGAGAGAGAGAGAGAGAGAGAGAGAAAGAGAGAGAGAGAGAAAGAGAAAGAGAGAGAGAAAGAGAGATGGAGGGAAAAAATAGAAATGGAGGGAGGGAAAGAGATAATCAATGACTGTACAATACATTAGGAACACCTTCCTAATATTGAGTTGCCCTCAGAACAGCCTCAATTTGTCCGGGTATGGACTTTTCAAGGTGTCGAAAGAGTTCCACAGGAATGCTGGCCCATGTTGACTCCAATACTTCCCACAGTTGTGTCAAGTTGGCTGGAAGTCCATTTGGTGGAGAACCTTTCTTGATGCACACATGGAATTGTCTCAAGGCTTAAAAACCCTACATCCCAACTCGAGCACTCAGTTCCGCCACCTCTGGTCTCTTGGTCCCTCATACCCCTATGGCACGAAAGCTCCCGCTCAGCCCAATCAAAGCTGATCTCTGTCCTGGCACTACAATGGTGGAACCAGCTTCTCCCTAAAGTCAGGACAGCGGAGTCCCTGCCCATCTTTCGAAACCCTACCTCTTTAAAGAGTATCTTAAATAACCTTCATGGTGCACCCATCCCACTAACACTGACTTTGTTGGTAACTACTATGTTGAGGGAAAATGTACTTGATACTATTGTGATGTGTTGTTGTCTCACCTAGCTATCTTAAGACGAATGCACTAATTGTAAATTGCTCTGGATAAGAACATCTGCCAAATGACTAAAATGTAAAATGGAAGGAAAATGGGACTCTTTCAAGACCTGCTTCAGAGCTCAATCCAGTGCTGATCAATGGTAGCTAACTTGCCAGACCACGTCAATGCCAGTCTCACCTGTGAGGGCGTCCCTGTAGAGCTGTATAAAGTGGCTGAAGATGTCTTTGGGGAAGCTCTTGTCTTCGGGCAGACATTGCAGCAGCACCACCACTTCCACCTGGCCCACCGCGTGCATGCCCTTCGACGTCACACACCAGCACTTCCTGTTTACATCTGAGGAAAGCCAATGAGAGGTAGCGCTTCAATGTGAGGTTACATGTGACTTGAATGATTCCATAGTGAGCTAAGATGAAAACAGGGTGTCACACAGTATCAATAACTGAAAAAAGGTTGAATGTTGAGAAAAAATGTCACATACAGTTTACCAGCTTGACCATGGCCAGTAGGTTGGCGTTGAGGACAAAGACCAGGGAGTTGGGCCTGCCGCTCTCCAGGTCCTGGATGAGAACCCTCTCAGAGGGCCTTTCCTCCACCGTGTAGTCTGGTGAGACAGATGAAACGGTGACCTAGACATCCTTAGAAACTATTCAAAAGAAGTGTCCATTTGACAATCCCAGTACAGTGAACTAGCCAGCCATTAGCATCTCCAGTAGCTAACTACCTAACGCTATGACAATCCCAGTACAGTGGGCTAGCCTTCTGCATATCCTGTAGCTGACTACCTAACCCTATGACCCTCAAACTCAACCTCGAAGCCAGGTCCAGTTCCACTGCGTTTTTGTTGTTGTTCCCCTCTAATTGGGGACTGATTTAGACCTGGGACACCAGGTGTCTGCAATTAAATATCAGGTATAACATAAAACCAGCAGGCACCGGTCCTAAGCATCGGTAAGCATCTCCAGTGTTGGTAGCCTGGTTGTACCTCCTTTGACTCCAGTAGAGGTGAGGATGGGAGGGAGGCCATCCAGTGGGATGAGGTTGGCAGAGCTACTGATGTGGCTACTGACCAGGGTTGCTGTACCCCAGCCACAGGGCCCACACACCTCCTGCAGAGGCTATACGGAGAGGGGAGAAGAATACTTTATTCATCCATACAAGACAGACATTGGTCTTCTGTTGTACCACACACACACACACACACACAGTGGCTGGAGCAGTGGGCAGCTACTAGTACCACACCAGTGAGCAGTTTAGGGGTTAAGTGCCTCGCTCAAGGCCACAACTGCAGGCGATGGCATCTAGGACACTCTCAACCAGATGTCCCCCTGTCAGACATGGGATTAGAACCAGCAACGACCCACTTCTCTAGCCTTGAGGCTCTCGGCTACCTGCTGCCCCAAGGAAGAGGAGAGAGGGAGGAGGAAGGAAAGAGAGAGAGAGCTTATAGATTACTTTGGGTTATGATATCAAAGGTATCAACAGAAAGACTGATAGTACACTACATGTGAGCACATCCTTAGCTATTTTATGTTCATTTGAAATCAATTGCATTAAATGAGTCTTGTCTGACAATGGTTTGTTACATACATTGAGCAGGGGCGGCCCCTGTGCTATTGGTGTCCTCCGGCTGGTCTGTGGTGAGCCAGTGGCGCTTCTGATTGTAGCAGCTATACTTCTCCTCAATAATAGCGGTGAGAAGGTGGGGCCTCTGATTGGTGTACAAGGAGCAGAGTCTGATTTCTCATTGGATAGGATTTCATCAGCAAACAACACCCTCCTTCTCCCCCTGGGAGGGGTTCCTAAAGAAAATAACAAGAGAGAGAGAGTGTCAATAATATTGACAGGAACATGTTTCTGCATATTGCACCAATGAACTGTGTAAAACACCGTTGTTGCCTGTAGTGTCACGGTAATAGTGTTGTCAGGTGATACTCACCTTTCACTAGAGTTGAGTGACAGGAGACACAGACACGCCCCTCCTTCCCATCCAGGTGCGTTAGTCTGAACTTTAGACCGGAACACACTGAACAGAATACCTGTAGGACACACACACACACACACATACACACACATACACACACACACTAACGGGGTCAGCCTCCTTTCTCAGGGACAAGAGACCATAGACAACATGCAATCCCTTCTTAATTTAAATACAACCAAGTGGTGTAAGACCCTCACCTTGCCACAGGCGCGGCAGTGGTGCCTTCTCTTTGTGAAGGTGAACCTGACTTCACACATCATACAGACCAGCGTATGGGCGTCAGGGACCCACACGGGGGCCACCTCCCCCAGGATAGTGCCTCGCTCCCTGGACAGAATGCCCATGGGGCCGGCCTGTAGCTCATTGTCTGGATCCACTGATGGAGACATAGGGGAAGGCGTGCAGTCCCCCACAGCTCCCTCTTCACTGTCTACCTGTGCTCTGTTGGCATTAGTCTCATCATTAGTCAACCCGTTGGCTTTGGTCTGGTTCTGAAGCCCCAGTCTGGGCCCCTGGGTCTGGCTGCCTTCATAGAGCTCCTCCACAGGACGATCAGACGTGGCGTCCAGGTCAGGACCTATGCCATCTGAGCCACTGGGTGAGTCGTGCAGCTTACGTTCACTCTCTTCCAGCTCCTTCTCCTCAACCACAGAGTCCTCCTTGAAGGAGGGCAACTGAGGTCTCTTCTTCTCCTCCTTCATCTCCACCTCTGGCACTTTGGAGGGTATGAGCATCAAAGGGGTGGAGGCCTTCCCGAAATGCCTCTCTCCCCATGTGGAGAGAGTTGTCACAGCGCAGTTCCCCTCCTCCAGCTGTCTCATCAGCCTCTGAGCGGGGGTCTCTAGTTGGGAAATGGGACCCTCTTTTGTCGCCCCTGGGATTTTGGATTTTGCAGGGGACTCTGATCCGATGTGTCCACAGCCCAGCTGTCCTGGCTTTGTGACATCCCCATCTTCGAGCATCAGCAGACAGGGTCTGTGGAGCCAGTGGTGCTTAGCATCCATCAGAGACGCAGCATCCAATTCATCTGTTCATACAAAGACGTGGATGCAGATCAAAACCATTGGAAGAGAAACGTCAAATGAACCTGACAAAGACATTCTGCTTCACGCTGAGAGAAAAAAACTGGCTATAAGGAACATAAAACATTCAGTCCACAAGCGCATACACGCACTCACAAAAGCGTTCGTTGTATGCACGCACACACACACACACACACACACACACACACACACACACACACACACACACACACACACACGATAACCATGACCCCAGATTTGACGGGCTGTGTTCCTAGGTGGTAATTGGCCATTTATCTTGTTGCATCTAATAGGTTGAACCAGATCTATATATATATGGCTCTAGGTTAAATTATCCACTGACTCCAACATAAGTGCACTGTCGTCCTTGAGAGAGCTTTTCTTGCATCCCAAATGGGACCCTATTCCCTATGAAGTGCACTACTTTTGAATAAATGTTACTTTTATTTAACTCTTCAGTTAAATAAAGGTTAAATTAAAAATTCAGCCCACGGCTGACTGAAAACATCTTTATCGGTCTGCTAATACAGGACCGGTAAAGGCCCAGTGCACTACTTTTGTGAAAAATGTAAACAATGTATTTGAGTGTTTACCAGCATTTGTAACTTCAGTCTGATAATTATCTGTATCTGTATAAAACAGTTAATCTGATAATACTTGTGGAATATAAAAATACTTGCTTGATATGTTTTCCAGTTTCTTGAAATACTTTGCAAATGCAACTCTATGTGAAAACTGAAATGATCTATTAATTATTTTTCGTAGATGCTCTTACAGTAGTGTGTGCAGACATTTCCATACTGGTCCCCTGTGGGAATCAAACCCACAACCCAAGCATTGCAAGCGCCATGCACTACCAACTGAGCCACATCCTCACATCACATCATCACAAACCACTTGATGGCTCAATGTACCCAATTAATGCACTGTGCATTATTTTCCTTCATTGTGATGAAAAAACTGCAGGTACAACCCTAGATGACCAGCCTATGTACAATACAGTAATATACACTTACATTAAGTGGTTTGTAAGGATGGTAAATTAGTACTGCACAAAAAGTGGTTGTTTTCCACATAATTTGATTAAGAAAAATATTTAATTTGATGTGGACATTTTGTGTCTTGCCCATAACTTTGAACCTTTTGATGTAAATGTTTGAGGACAGGGTTTTGTTCTTTCTAGATTACGTTAGAATGACAATTGCAGAGAAGGGACAAGGCAATAACTCTTACAATTCTAACTATTGAATCCTACAAGATACTGTTCTCAATTATAAACTGGGTGATTTGAGCCCTGAATGCTGATTGGCTGACAGCCATTATATATGAGACCGTATACCACGGGTATGACAAAACATGTATTTTTACTGCACTAATTATGTTGGAAACCAGTTTATAATAGAAATAAGGCACTTCAGGGGTTTGTGGTATATTACCAATATTTCATGGCTAAGGGCTGTGTCCAGGCACTCTGCAACAGTCCTTAGCCAAGGTATATAGGCCATATACCACACCTACTCTGGCCTTATTGCTTAATTATACAACTACTGCACACAAAAAAAAGGCCAGCACTATAGACGTCTATATCAGTCCGCTAATACTAGCAAAGGCC
Source organism: Oncorhynchus tshawytscha (assembly GCF_018296145.1). NCBI lineage: Eukaryota > Metazoa > Chordata > Actinopteri > Salmoniformes > Salmonidae > Oncorhynchus > Oncorhynchus tshawytscha. The sequence continues at coordinate 12,652,335 of NC_056434.1, read as the reverse complement.
CAGTGCACTACTTTTGTGAGAAAAAAAATAATATATATACATATATTTTTCAGGGGGTGCAGCACCCTCAGCACCCCTACTTCCCCAACAGTGGCAAAATTGGATGTTAGATTATGTAGCCTGCATTATTATTATACATTATGAATCAAGGTGTATACAAATAGTTATAGGCTTAATGACAAGATAATGAATGGATAACGACAAGAACACAAATTAAGACAATATTAATGTAATTCTATACTGTTTAAAAATTCTACTTCACTATCGACTGAAATGCACCAAAATGTTATTACCGTGAGAAAGAAAATCGGAATCATAATTCAGATTTTGGGATATGCTGTGATTGATCTCTCCTCGGTTGGTTATTGCCTCTATTGCACAATTTCACATAGCCTTTACTGGCGTTGGTGAATTATTTTCGGGGTAAAACTGCATTGCAGCTTCAACCATGTTATCGCACCCCAACCCTTCCATTCATGCTGACGATTACTAAACAATAGGGCCCAACCTATTCAGCTGACTGAGCGTTTGCGGTACTCAGTATCCAGCACACGTGCAACTGTTTTAAATCCCCTCAACCAGCGAACACGGCAATGCGACATTTGCTGCTCATCTCGCTTCATTAAATGTTGCAGAGTAGTTAAGCACAATATTATCTTTATCACGCTATTCCCAAAAATAGTCGTATCTTTCCAGTAATTCATATAGGCTGAACAATATTCTCACTTGTGCCTCGATCTGTCGTTCTATGAATGTCGCGAGCAGCAAGACGCATGATTGGAGATCAGCTACAATTTCCCCTGATTGAAAATACATCTTGCATCTCTATACAATATAATTAAAAACCTTACCGTCTGTCAATGCACCCAAGAGGCTTTCATTCTCATCGTCCCGGGCACTGAAGAACTTCAACATTTTGTAACAGTAGCGAAGAAAATAAAAGTCTTGCTCACTATCAGAGGGAGGATTTCCCTCTATTCCCCCCTCTCCTTCTGCCCCCCTGCTACACTGCAGGTCTTCCTGAATGAAGTCAAGGATGTCCTCATATGTCCTTTTCTAAACCAGTGTACACACAAGCCAGTTTAATTTGATCTAAATCTTGTTCTCACTTCTAGCCAAGTGTCTACTGCACATAGGAATGAATGACTCCTGATAAAACATTTACAAAGTATTTATCCCAGTGGTTAAAGTCTTAAATCATAATACAAGTCATGTGTACATGAAACCTCAGAAAACATTTGTCTAAAAATACAACCACGAAAGGCCATTATCTTTGACCAGTGATATTATCATCCAAGTCAGTCTAATATCTGCCGCACAGCCTGATGCTGGAGTTGAATGAATTACTTTTGAGTTTAAGGCAACACCTGCTTGAATTTAAATATATAGTGACAAAGAAAAGCTATGCATCTTGATACTACAATAATGAACCAGGGTGGCAGACATTGTGAAAATTGTAGTATCCAAAAACAAAATACCCCCATTCAACAGCTAGAAAGACCACAGCACCATGTACAAAATGTTAATCACCTTTATTTTGTTTCATAAACAAAAAAAAACTCTGAAGACTAGCTTTATTTTAAAGACCACCGCAATCCTGATCGAGACTGACAATGTGGTGCAAAGTACTGAACTGTTGACCAATGTGTTGGGAGTTTAAGTGAGCAAGCCAGTCTGATAAGGGCTGCATCCGTGGGCCATTTCAAAATACACAAGTCTCCGGTTGACGGGATAGTGTTTGAAATGATATGCCTTCATAGCTAAAAGTTAAAACACAGGAGAAGTCGCCTTTCTTAATTGCAATTCCAATCCTTGTTTTGGGTCTTGAGGGGAAGATCAATCAGTTTGCCTCGTTCTTTGATGCTTCGTCAAAATTCTCCACCAGGTCTGAAGAGAAAGGGAGAGGAAAACAAAGGATGGTTTTACAGGTTGAAATTATGTGAGGTTTCCTCTGAAGTCTTAAACAGTATCATCCTTACCTGGAACGTCATCATCTTCTTCTTCAATATCTTCTGCTTTAGGGGCTTTGTTGTCGAGCACTGAAACAAAACAAAAAATTGTACGCAATAACCATCAAGACGTTCTTTGGGTCTCAGGTTGCAGAATAATCCCCAGGGGTGTATTCATTAGTGCACACAGCAGAAAGCTATAGCAAAAGTTAAACAAAAACAAGAGTTTCTATTGGACAAATTCAGGTCGGTCCCTCCGTTTTTATTTACCCGTTTGGTTCCTCGTAAATACACCCTAGCCTACTGCTTCTGCCAACCCACCTTGCCGAGGGAACTGCTCTGCCAGTTTACGCAGGCTAGTGAGGCTGTCGGCACCCAGCTGACTGAGGATGCCTGGGAGCATCTCTGTGAGCTGCTTGGTCTCGGCGTGGCCAGTGATAGCGAAGGTGTTGGCCGACAGAGACGCCTGCACTTTGGGGTTGTTGAAGTGGATCACCGTGCCGTCATCCTTGATCATGTTTACCTAGTGACAGAGCAGGTGGGGGTTTCGGTTACTTCAGATTCTTCTCCAAGTTTGGTGCCCAAAGTGACTAACATACAAGACTGTAGCCCATGCAAGAGTCATCAGAAGTGCAGTCGTTTCATTCAAATTAATCTATAAACTGGAGACAGGAGTCTCAAAGGAGGGAGGAAATATATATGAAATGTGCAATGCATGTGAAACGGTTGCTGTTGCTTACCTCTTCAATACCAGCAATGTTGTTGACAGCTAATTTCTTTAGCGAACTCTGAAGTTTTTTGTCATCGGCTGTTGCCGTTCTGTGTACGACCTTCTTCTTCCTACGTGCCGAGCCCTAAAAACAATACAGGGAGATGTAGGAACATACTTAGAGGTTAAACACAGCAGGGGTATATCCAGTCCTCTGAGACCTCCACCCAGTGATTTGTACCAGGCCTAAAGCCCCCCAAAATGAAGAGCAATTAAAAATAAATAAAAAAGAAGGTCCCTCTGGGCTTACAACAGCAACCAACTAAGACAGCCAACACAGTGGTTCTCAACAAGAACAGTGTTTGGACACTCTACGTGTCTATATTTCCTTCAATGGCACGTGTGTGCATCTCATGTTGTAGCCCTGGGGTATTCAAATCCGAGTCTGGAGGTCCCGAGTACTGCGTGTATTCTGTTCTAACTCATAATGAATTGCACAACAGAACGATGTTCAATGTTTAATTTTACGGAAATGGCCTGCTGAACGACCATTTGAAGAAAGGAGTGATTATGGTGGCCCAGAGGGCGATTGTCTATGGTGTGCTGCACGAGTTTTACGATATAAAAAATGCCACACCTCGTCAACCAGGAGCAAATATACCTCAAAGGCTGTTGAAGACCGTGCACAACATTTTGGGGAAATGTGTTGTTCAGTACAAACCATCAAGCAATGTAGCAAACGTTGAACAGAACACACCCCTGGTGTCTCATGTCTAAATCAGTCCTTCATTACAGCAGGAGAATGAAAACATCATGTGCCACTGAGTTGAGGTTCAGACTTGAATTTGCCTGGTGAAGCCCATAGTCCCTAAATCAGGGGTGTGTTCAGTTCATTAAACGTTTATGTTGTGTGACTGTTTATACCGAACGATACGTTTCCCCAAAACGGTGCACATGTCCCTCAATAGTCTCAGTTGTACATATGCTACTGTTCAGTGGGTGTGGCCGGATCAATATGGGTGTGTGAGCATTTGAAAGAACACTCCTGCCTCCATAATCACATTCTTCAATTTGTCATTCAGAACTGCACCGTTTTTGTTGAAATTACGACTGCACACCGTTGCTGTACATTTCAAGGGAAGTAACCATCACTAAAGATTGAGAATTATCTTACCTTTCCTCCTATCCGGACCTGGGCTTGAAGTTTCGCTAATTTTTCTTGGTTCATGTTACTAACGTGTCCTGGAAAAATGAGAGGGGTTATGAGTTAGAGTAAAACATGACAATTTATCTGTTTTCAATTGGAGGCAGTATAGGCAATATGGGTTGGCAATTTATCAATCATCAACTATCAGTAAAACAATGTGTTCCATAGATGACCAGTGTCAGATAACCTCTCCACTTAGGTTACAACCCCATACGGCTGCTGCTAACTAGGATAGCTAACTTACTATGTTTAGTTATGAGCCCTTTATCTAGTTAGCTAACCACATTTAACATGAGGGGAAGGGGGGTAACTAACTACGGTGAACAGTAAGTAGCGAACACAAGAACATGGCATTTGAAAACTAGTTTAATCCACGTGCGACACCTTTCACAAAATATGGTGTCTGTCGCCGACGTAATATAAACACATTTCCAGATATAACTAACATTAGCTATCCAGGCTAACGTTAACCAGACAGGCTGGCTAGCAAGCTAATTTAGTGGACTTGCTGGGTATCACACGAAGTGTCAACGCCTCTTTTCGCCTAAAATACTTCGTTCCCAATCAACTATCAAACACACATGTAATTGTAGACCACGAAACCTCTCGTATTTACGTAAACACGATATACCATACCTGATCCGAAGATATCCGAGGAAGCATGCGACAGCGAAAGATGGAGGATGACTATGAGCGATAAATGACGTAACTCACCATATGACTAATATCTTCTTCCGTGGTATCATAAAACCTTTACGAATCCCCCTACCGCACAGGAGTAGTATAAAGGGGACTGTCTGAGACTACATTATGATAAGATTTCTTTGTTGAAATGCAATTAAACAGAACCATTCTAAGTCTCTGTATAAACAATATCCCTCATCACCTATCCATCACTGGAAATTAATTTGAATTAAATCAATTTTATCACCTGCCAGCATAACCTATAACCAAGACATCATCAAGGACCCCACACACCCCAGCCATGAGGCTGTTTACTTCCTTACTGTCGGCAGATGGTATCAGAACTAACGTTCCGATAGCAACAGTCTCAGAGACCGTTTCAATTTACAAGCCATCAGACTGCTGGACACTTGAACTAGACTGACCACCTGCACTGACTCTCTCTCTCTCTACACACACACACAGTGCTGCTACCAGACTCTTATTTACTATTGCACAATTTAAACACTTGCGACCCAATGATACATATGTAAATATTGTGCTTTCCTCTATTCTACTTATGCTAAAATGTCTATTCTATTGAGCATTTTACTATAGTTACGTGTTCTTATTTTATCATTTGATTTCTTATTGTTGTTGCATTGTCGAGAAGGAAACTGCAAGTAAGCATTTTGTTGGATGGTGTATACCACGTGTATCCTCTACATACGACCAATAAAACTTTAAACTTGCTACACACCAGCGGTAATCAGTCTGGCAGACTGGTTAGTATGGGCTCCCGAGTGGCGCAGTGTTCTAAGGCACTGCATCTCAGTGATAGAGGTGTCACTACAGACCCTGGTTTGATTTCAGGCTGTATCACAGTCTGCTGTGATTGTGAGTCCCATAGGGGGGTGCACAATTGGCCCAGTGTTGTCTGGGTTAGGCTGTCATTGTAAATAAGAATTTGATCTTAACTGACTTGCCTAGTTAAATATAAAAATGACGAGGCTACATAGGTTAGAGTTAGTGCTGTCTGGAATCCTTGGAATGTCCCTACTCTAACCTTAATTCTTACTATTTACCATAATAACCCTTACCTTTAACCGTTTTAATTTTCAACTTCATTGGGGTGACGAAATCCGAGTAAGGGTTGCCTTCCAGAGAGACAGAGATTGTAACATTCTCTGTTTCACGGAAACATGGCTCATTCGGGATACGTTATCAGAGTCAGTACAGCCACCTGGTTTCTTCACCTGGTTTCTTCCATCTCTCTGGTAAGAAGAAGGGCAGGAGTGTATGCCTTATGATTAACGAGTCATGGTGTAATCATAACACACAAGTCCTTCTGTTCACCTGACCTAGAATTTATTACAATCAAATGCCGACCGCATTATCTTCCAAAGGACATTCTCTTCGATTATAATCACAGTCGTGTTCACCGCTCCCCCCCAAGCAGACACCTCGACGGCCCTGAAAGAACTTCAATGGACTCTATGTAAACTGGAAACCACATATCCTGAGGCTGCATTTATTGTAGCTGGGGATTTTAACAAGGCTAATCTGAAAACAAGGCTCCCTAAATTTTATTTGCATGTCGAATATGCAACCCGGGCTGGAACATTTCTGGATCCTTGTTACTCTAACTTCCGCAACGCATACAAAGCCCTCCCTCGCCCTCCTTTCGTTAAATCTGACCACGGCTCCATTTTGTTGCTCCCAGCCTATAGACAGAAACTAAAACAGGAAACGCCCGTGCTCAGGTCTGCTCAACGCTGGTCCGACCAATCTGATTCCACGCATCAAGATTGCTTCGATCACGTGGACTGGGATATGTTCCGGATAGCGACGTTGATTCGGTGAGCGAGTTTATTAGCATGTGCATCAGTGATGTTGTGCCCACGGAGACAATTAAACCTTCCCCAACCAGAAACCGTGGATTGATGGCAGCATTCGCACAAAACTGAAAGCGCAAACCACTGCTTTTAATTAGGGCAAGGCGACTGGAAACATGACCAAATACAAACAGTGTAGCTATTCCATCCACAAGGCAATGAAACAAGCTAAGCATCAGTATAGAGACAAAGTAGAGTCGCAATTCAATGGCCCAGGCATGAGGTATGTGGCAGGGTCTACAGTCAATCACGGACTACAAAAAGAAAACCAGCACCGTCGCGGACCCCGATATCTTGCTCCCAGACCATGCTGGTCATTTGAACATCTTGGCCATGTTCTGTTGTAATCTCCACCCGGCACAGCCAGAAGAGGACTGGCCACCCCTCATAGCCTGCACCTTATGGCAAAAAATACAACATTCAAAATACAAAAACGTAACAAAACCATTAATTACAGTAAGAATGTAGTTTGAGATTTCTAACTGTTTCCACCAAACAGGAAAGTTGTGTAAATGGATTTATATTGTAGATACAGCACTTTGCATTACCCATATAGGTGTTTAATACCATACAAAATACAGAGTGCATGATCTGCATTTTAGGGGGCATAGGTCAAATCAGTGTTCATGGTTGATATGCATAAAGTATTACTCAATAATTGCATTATACATCATTGTATTTTCACTTATCTACCGAACACATTTGGCTGGCTAGTAAAAAACATCTTTCAAGCCATTTCAGTTTTGCTGATGGCGTAGTTACTGAGTTTTGCCTTTGTAGGGCAGCATAGCCTAGGGCAGGGGTGTCAAACATATGCAAGGGGTTCCGATCCGACCTTGGTTTGAGTAAAACAATACATTTTGTACAATTTTTTAAAAAAGAAACAAAAAAAGGGGGGGGGGGTGAACCAACTTGATATTTAAAATGACTTAAACCAAATTGGGAAAAAAAAAATCCAGAAAACCGTTGGACAAAAAGTATTCTCACTTAGGACAGAGACACATGAATCCAAAATGTGTTCATTTTTAATCTGCCAACCATCTGCCAGACACAACAGCAGCGAAACAGAACAATTCATTTTACCAGAGGAACACCTGCTGAGGCGATATTTCAATCACTCACTGACTGAGCTGTAAAACAATCAATTGCCCTTGTCATTATGCACTTGCTTTGAGGGCTGTGAGGGACTCTAGAACTACAGATGTCTTTAGTTCTGAGAAGCTGGGTTTATAAGCCATAACTGTCACAGAGAAGACTCAAGAAGACAACATTGACATCCTAGTGCTGATTGCAGAGTTCAACCTTTCAAGGTTAGGTAGTAAGGTACTAATAGGTTGGCTAGAAGCAATCAATAGGTGTCCATCTGGGTCCAGCCATTAAGTGTTTGTCACGGTCAATGATAACTAACATGCCAGTGTCTTGTATGCCTCATGAATGGACAGCACAATATTGTGTCTGGTAGGCCTCTGACATTTCCATCCAAGCAGAAGCAGTCTGGCTTACTTCTGATGGAGGTGCCGTTGGTCTACTTCCAGTGGTTGAGAGGGTGGGGGTGGGACTTTGTGCACCAGCAGGAAGAGCTTCTTGAGGATGGCCTTCCTCAGGAGGATGTAGACCCAGGGGTCCAGAAACGCACACTCGCCTTGGACCTGGGTGCTCAGTATGATGACGTTAACCTAGGAGAACATAGGACATTGTGAGACTGAATGTAATTACTTGAAGAGAACCGTTGAAAGTGTTGTTATAAGGGTTTAGTTCAACACTTCAAAAACACATTACTGTATACCCAGCTCTCTTGAATCAAGGGAAAATGACAAGGGATTTGCTTTCGCAGTGCATTACATTCTCATCTTAAACCTCCACATATGACATTTTAGTCATTTATCAGACACTTATCCAGAGCGACTTACAGTTCGTGCAGTCATCTTTAGATAGCTAGTTGGGACAACCACATTTCATCCAATTGGCAAAAGACTTATGCAAATGTTTTTTTTAAAAATCTGCATAAAGTAAATATGCACATTTTCCTGCCAGTGGTGTGTTTCCACCAAACGGACTTGTTGCAGATAAAAAGCCGTGCGTAATGACAGTGCACACAAAATGTACTTTTTTTGCATAAGTTCTCATGTCCCGACAAAATCTAAAGTTCAATGTGTTTTCATTGCATGTTCAACTCTACTAAATAGTTGTCACAAAAAGGGTTGCTTTAAATATCAAATGTGCCTAATCTGGTCTTGGCACATGTGCTCTAGCCAACAGCTGGCAGAGAGTGCGGGTTGTTGTACGGGTAGGCAAGTCTACATGATGATATTATTATGGATGAGAGTGAGAATATTTGTCATACGGCAGTCATGCATCGATCATCATGTGACCAGAATAAAACACTCAATATTTTTTGGAAAGTATCATCAAGATAATGTGCAGTTTTATCACCACCCTAGGAAATTAATCATGAACTCATTTAAATAAACATGCCCCATTCAAGAAATTTAGAACCAGGAACAGATATAGCCATTGGTTCTCCCCAGACCTGACTGCCCTTAACCAACACAAAAACATCCTATGGCGTTCTGCATTAGCATCGAACAGCCCCCGTGATATGCAGCTGTTCAGGGAAGCTAGAAACCATTATACACAGGCAGTTAGAAAAGCCAAGGCTAGCTTTTTCAAGCAGAAATTTGCTTCCTGCAACACTAACTCAAAAAAAGTTCTGGGACACTGTAAAGTCCATGGAGAATAAGAACACCTCCTCCCAGCTGCCCACTGCACTGAAGATAGGAAACACTGTCACCACTGATAAAGCCACCATAATTGAGAATTTCAATAAGCATTTTTCTACGGCTGGCCATGCTTTCCACCTGGCTACTCCTACCCCGCTCAACAGCACTGCACCCCCAACAGCAACTCGCCCAAGCCTTCCCCATTTCTCCTTCTCCCAAACCCATTCAGCTGATGTTATGAAAGAGCTGCAAAATCTGGTTCCCTACAAATCAGCCGGGCTAGACAATCTGGACCCTTTCTTTCTAAAATGATCTGCCGAAATTGTTGCCACCCCTATTACTAGCCTGTTCAACCTCTCGTGTCGTCTGAGATTCCCAAAGATTGGAAAGCAGCTGCGGTCATCCCCCTCTTCAAAGGGGGGGACACTCTTGACCCAAACTGCTACAGACCTATATCTATCCTACCGTGCCTTTCTAAGGTCTTCGAAAGCCAAGTCAACAAACAGATTACCGACCATTTCGAATCTCACCATACCTTCTCTGCTATGCAATCTGGTTTCAGAGCTGGTCATGGGTGCACCTCAGCCACGCTCAAGGTCCTAAACGATATCTTAACCGCCATCGATAAGAAACATTACTGTGCAGCCGTATTCATTGATCTGGCCAAGGCTTTCGACTCTGTCAATCACCACATCGGCAGACTCGACAGCCTTGGTTTCTCAAATGATTGCCTCGCCTGGTTCACCAACTACTTCTCTGATAGAGTTCAGTGTGTCAAATCGGAGGGTCTGCTGTCCGGACCTCTGGCAGTCTCTATGGGGGTGCCACAGGGTTCAATTCTTGGACCGACTCTCTTCTCTGTATACATCAATGAGGTCGCTCTTGCTGCTGGTGAGTCTCTGATCCACCTCTACGCAGTTGACACCATTCTGTATACTTCCGGCCCTTCTTTGGACACTGTTAACAACCCTCCAGGCAAGCTTCAATGCCATACAACTCTCCTTCCGTGGCCTCCAATTGCTCTTAAATACAAGTAAAACTAAATGCATGCTCTTCAACCGATCGCTACCTCCACCTACCCGTCTGTCCAACATCACTACTCTGGACGGCTCTGACTTAGAATACGTGGACAACTACAAATACTTAGGTGTCTGGTTAGACTGTAAACTCTCCTTCCAGACCCATATCAAACATCTCCAATCCAAAGTTAAATTTAGAATTGGCTTCCTATTTCGCAACAAAGCATCCTTCACTCATGCTGCCAAACATACCCTTGTAAAACTGACCATCCTACCAATCCTCGACTTTGGCGATGTCATTTACAAAATAGCCTCCAATACCCTACTCAACAAATTGGATGCAGTCTATCACAGTGCAATCCGTTTTGTCACCAAAGCCCCATATACTACCCACCATTGCGACCTGTACGCTCTCGTTGGCTGGCCCTCGCTTCATACTCGTCGCCAAACCCACTGGCTCCATGTCATCTACAAGACCCTGCTAGGTAAAGTCCCCCCTTATCTCAGCTCGCTGGTCACCATAGCATCTCCCACCTGTAGCACACGCTCCAGCAGGTATATCTCTAGTCACCCCCAAAACCAATTCTTTCTTTGGCCTCCTCTCCTTCCAGTTCTCTGCTGCCAATGACTGGAACGAACTACAAAAATCTCTGAAACTCGAAACACTTATCTCCCTCACTAGCTTTAAGCACCAACTGTCAGAGCAGCTCACAGATTACTGCACCTGTACATAGCCCACCTATAATTTAGCCCAAACAACTACCTCTTTCCCAACTGTATTTAATTTTAATTTATTTTGCTCCTTTGCACCCCATTATTTTTATTTCTACTTTGCACATTCTTCCATTGCAAAACTACCATTCCAGTGTTTTACTTGCTATATTGTATTTACTTTGTCACCATGGCCTTTTTTGCCTTTACCTCCCTTCTCACCTCATTTGCTCACATTGTATATAGACTTGTTTATACTGTATTATTGACTGTATGTTTGTTTTACTCCATGTGTAACTCTGTGTCGTTGTATCTGTCGAACTGCTTTGCTTTATCTTGGCCAGGTCGCAATTGTAAATGAGAACTTGTTCTCAACTTGCCTACCTGGTTAAATAAAGGTAAAATATATATTTTTTTTTAATCTGTAGCCTAAAACTGTATGGAACCCGAATTGTAGTGGGAGGACCACACACACCATATCACTTTACGAAAGGCACATTTTTTTGGTACTATTTGAAGAGGTAGGATTTCAGATTTTTTTTCAGAAGATGGGAAGGGACTCTGCTATCCTACCTTCAAGGGGAAGCTGGTTCCACCATTTGGTTGCCAGAACAGAGAAGAGCTTTGACTGGGTGGAGCTGTAGCTGCCCTCCCGTAGAGCTGGAAGGACCAAGAGACCAGAGGTGGCAGAATGGAGTACTAGGGTTGGGGTGCAGGGTTTGATCATTGCCTGAAGGTAGGAAGGGGCAGCTTCTCTTGCTGCTCTGTAGGCAAGAAACTATGGTATTGTAGTGGATGCAAGCGTCAACTGAAAGCCAGTGGAGTATGCTGAGGAGTGGGTTGCCATGGGAGAACGTGTGAAGGTTGAACTGCAGTATTCTGGATAAGCTGCAGGAGTTTGATGGCAAGCGGGGTGCCCAACCAACATCAACTTGCAGTAGGTCAGACAGGAGATGACAAGTGCCTGGATTAGGACCTGCGCCGCTTCCTGTGTGAGGTAGGGTTGTACTCCACGGATATTGTAGAGCATGAACCTGCAGGAGCAAGTCCCTGCTTTGATGTCACTCCAAGGTTCTATTCATTCTGGGAGGGGGACATCATGGAGTCTTTAACCGTGATGGCGAGTTCTTGAATCAAAAATAAGAAGAGCAGCTCCGTCGGGTCGAGATTGAGTTTGAGCTGACATCCAAGCAGAGATATCTGCCAGGTGCGCAGAATTGTGTCACCACCTAGGTGTCAGAAGGGGGGGGGGGGGTTGAGTGTCATTCGCATAGCAATGATAGGAGAGACCATGTGAGGATATGACGTAGCTGAGTGACTTGGTGTAGAAAGAGAAGAGGGCCTAGAAACAGATCCTTGCCACGTCACCTGGTAGGAGTGGCCTGCCAGGTAGTATGAAATCCAAGAGTGTGAAGAGCCTGAGACGCCAGCGCCCAGCAGTGAGAGGAGAATCTGATGGTCCATGATGTCAAAGGCAGTGGATAGATATGAGAGAATACACAGGAGAGAGAGTCCAAGCAGGTCATCCGTGATACAAGTCAGTATTTGACGTCCATCCATGTCTGAGGATGTCGGAAGATGTGGAAACCGGCCACAAGGGGCAACAGTGAGCACTGTTACTTTCAAGTAGGTTTTGCTAAGGCATTGTGGGCGGGGAAGGTGGATGGGCGTAAGCGTCGGCTTCTTATTCCAAAGGTTGCATGTTCGAATCCAGCGATAGAAAGTAGTTTATATTTTTTGTTTTCAGCCTTTAATAGTTAATGCCTAAACTTAACCTTAAATACTTTGAAATTTGGAACAACGTCAAAATGTGGAGTTTGATAAACATGGATGGACATTAATTCTGATGTGAGACTGAGTTTGTACAGTCAGCTTTGGCAGTGCGGAGAGCCTCCATGACACAGAGAAAAGCAGTCTCGGTGGAGTGACCTGTCTTGAAGCCTGACTGGTTTGGGTCAATAGGCGGAGTGAATGAGGAGCGAATGTTGCTTTTTCTTCAGCCGATTAGGGAGGGTTTTAAGGTTAACACACACCGTCTATGGTCAAACTATTTCTACCATGCATTGAAACACGATCTGACGTCACCTTCCATGATAACCTAAAAAAAAAAACAGATCATAACAGTTAAGTTCATACCAATTCTGTTTCAGGAAACTAGACAAACATTATGACAGTAACCTTTTCTTTATACCCTCTAAGACAAATGTTTAAAAAAACAACATAACATAATGTTACCGCTAAAAACTATTTTCTAAATGAGTCCATACTCCCTTATTCTATTGGTGACCTCTAGGATGGTTATCAGATCATGAAGATAGCCGTACACATATATTCTCCTTTCTACATGCAGCCTAAACACAGTACCACTGTATAAGTACACCAAGACCAGGACCTCAGGGAACTGGTCATTTACCGCTTTCAAACACATCATCATTTTTTTTAAACACATTGAATCAAAAATAAACTAATTCTAATAACTAATCAACTTAGAATTACAACTGTTTATACCTTCCCATGGAAAATAGTCTCCCAAAGTAATGCTACAATTTGGATAGAGAATGGTGATTTACAACGTCACTCTGCTTACACTTCTACTAAAGACTATAATACCCTAGTATTAAAATTCTAACAGAGCTACACACATCTTCACATTATCTTCTTATGATTCTCAAACATTTCCCACACACAATTTCAGAGTGGAACACTTTAGCCATAATCTTAAAACATACCAATTATTCTATCACTGAGTGAGGGAGAAAATAAAATCACTTAGGAGAAATTAGTAGCTCTGTGCTACCATCACAATGACCAGATACTCTTGGAATATGAGAGAACACAGTCAGATGGAGAGCAGCAGTGTCTCCATCAGGGCCAAAAAGTCTAGGGATTGAAGGGTAGCATAGGCCGAGTTCCTCTCAGCCTTCCAAATGCTGCCGGACACCAGGAGTTCCATATTGGTTGTGGGTGAAGGGTACACTAAATTATACTGAACAAAAATATAAAAAAAAAAAAAACACAGGATGTAAAGTGTTGGTCCTTTTCCATGAGCTGAAATAAATGATCCCCCCAAAAATTCCATGTGCACAAAAGCTTATCTCTCTCAAATTGTGCACAAATGTGTTTACGTCCCGGTTAGTGAGCATTTCTCCTTTATCATGATAATCCATCCACTTGACAGATATGACCGATCAAGAAGCATTTTTATTTATTTGACCTTTATTTAAACCAGGCAAGTCAGTGATGAACAAATTCTTATTTTCAATGACGGCCTAGGAACAGTGGGTTAACTGCCTGTTCAGGGGCAGAACGACAGATTTGTACCTTGTCAGCTCGGGGGTTTGAACTTGCAACCTTCCGGTTACTAGTCCAATGCTCTAACCGCTAGGCTACCTGCCGCCCCATAAACAGCATGATCATTACACAGGTGCACCTTGTACTGGGAACAATAAAAGACCACTCAAATGTGATGTTGTCAGACAAAACAATGCCGCAAATGTCTCAAGTTGAGGGAGCGTGCAATTGGCATGCTGACTGCAGGAATGTCCACCACAGCTCTTGCCAGAGATTTGAACATTAATTTCTCTTCCATAAGCTATCACCTACGTTGTTTTAGAGATTTTGCAGTACAGCCAACTGGCCTCACAACCGCAGACCGTGTGTATGGCTTTGTGTGGGCGAAAGGTTTGCTGATGTCAACGTTGTGAACAGAGTAACCCACGATGGCGGTGGGGTTTTGGTATGGGCAGGCATAAGCTATGGACAACGAACAGAATTGCATTTTATCAATGGCAGTTTGAATGCACAGAAATACTGTGACGAGATCCTGAGGCCCATTGTGAGGCCCATTTGTTTTTAAAGCTATCTGTATTCCCAGTCATGTGAAATAGATTAGGGCTCAATGAATTGATTTCAATTGACTGATTTCCTCATATGAACTGTAACTCAGTAAAATCGTTGAAAATGTTGCATTTATATTTTTGTTCTCTAGAGAAGGGATACAAGCCAAGGTATAGAAAACACAGACATAGTTGACAAATCTACAAAAGAGAAAAATGACAAAAATAATCTAGGTAAAATACTCAAGTGAGAGAGTGGTGTGAATGAAACCTTATCTTTCCATCCTCGAACAACTCCACAGAATCGTCTTTGTTTCAGCGATGAGACTGCAGCTAACACGACTGCCGCTGAGAAAACAGGGGAGACTGAAGTACTAACACTAATTGCTAATTGCCTATAAGAGGTAAAGAGCACACCTCCTGGTACTAATTGCTGATTGCCTAGGAGAGCAGAAACCACTCCCTCTCCAATACAGCCACTGATTGCCAAAACAACAACAGTCATAAATTCCTGCCCGTAATCCTGGTTGATGTGTCAACAGTCTGCTGCAAATGATGTGCAGTCAGCAGTTCACACACAAAGTAGACTACTGGGAAGACAGACAGCTCTTAATTAAAGCCTTTTACAGCAGTGGGCTAAATCAGGGTCATGCAGAGTGCTTCTTGGGAGTCTTAAACAAATCTAATTTGAAGCAAATGTATGAACCTCACACACATGGTTATGAGCTTATAAAAAAGAAGACGCCTGTATCATACCAGATCTAGAGTTGTAATGTATTACATTTTGAGTTTGCATCCCAATATTACACTTTATATACATCACAGAAGACTGAAATATAACAACATTGTTTGACATAGAAACACCAGATTTTTGGTGGATTTAAAAAAATAACATTTATTAATTATGATATTATGAAAAATATTAATAACATCCCACCCATGAGGCCACTAGAGGGAGATTTGGTCCATTGACTGCAGGAATGTGTTGTGAACTTGAGTGAGGACCCAAAAGCGGTTTAACAAAAACAGAGTCCTTTAATGTAAAAACACAGGGAAGACATAGATCCTCTTCAGATGTAGAAAAATGGCAAAATAGACAACCCTCAGAGAGGGCGACAAATGAAACAGAAAGTCCTTCTGATATTTACAAAAGAGTCCCCTTCTTAGCAGCAGAGGAGAATAGCTGGGTTGCGGCGACAGACTGCTGGTCTCTCTGGGTAGGCGCGGGTCGTAGCGGACAGAGGTACCTGATCACACGTAGCATCAGAAGAACAGGCAGATTCCGACAGGATGGGACAAGGGTGAAGCAAACAAGACGATAGTTTGGTTCTGGCATGAGAAACTCAAACGAGAATCTGACAAAGAAAGTAGCAGGAACAGAGAGAGAAATAGAGACCTAATCAGAGGGAAAAAAGGGAACAGGTGGGAAAAGAGTGAACGAGGTAGTTAGAGAAGATGAGGAACAGCTGGGGGAAGGAGAGGAAGAGAAGGTAACCTAATACGACCAGCAGAGGGAAACGGAGTGAAGAGAAAGAACAGGAACAAGACATAATATGACAATACATGACAGGAATGGGTTTGAAGTAGATGGCCCTAGCTGGTAAAAAGACAGTACTATACAACAACAGATTAAAAAAAATATACAGTCCATTCAGAAAGTATTCAGACCCCTTGACTTTTCCCACATTTAGTTACGTAACAGACTTGTTCTAAAATTGATTAAATTGTTGTTGTTTTTTGCCCTCGTCAATCTACACACAAAACCCTATAATGACAAAGCAAAAAACGTTTACAAATGTGTATATAAAAAACTGAAATATCACATTTACATAAGTATTCAGACCTTTACCTCAGTACTTTGTCGAAGCATCTTTGAAAGCAATCTCTAGTCTTCTTGGATATGATGCTACAAGCTTGACACAACTGTATTTGGGGAGTTTCTCCCATTGTTCTCCACAGATCCTCTCAAGCTCTGTCAGGTTGGATGAGGAGCGTCATTGCACAGCTAGTTTCAGGTCTTTCCAGAGATGTTCCATCGGTTTCAAGTTCTGGCTCTGGCTGGGCAACTCAAGGACATTCATAGACCCCTGAAGCCACTCCTGCGTTGTCTTGGCTGTGTGCTTAGGGTCTTGGCCTGTTGGAAGGTGAACCTTCGCCCCAATCTGAGGTACAGAGAGGTGCAATTGGAGGTTATGCACTATGAATTTAGCAACATTTTAATTTTATTCAGAGCTTCTTTTGAGACTCTTTTTTTCAAAACAGGCAAACCCTTTGGGAAATGAGGTAAACTTTGCATAAAACTTCCAGATAACACTTTCCCTAGGTTGGGGATCCAGTTAGCTAGCAAGGTAGCTAGCTAGCTACGACCGCAATTAGGATACTGACATCATGAACATGCACAGACAGGGCTCTACCTGTGCAGAGCACATGCCCCTTTGCCCTTCCAGTCTCCAAAGTGCCCTTTTCAGTGGTTTTATCATTTCCCCCAATTTTGTATTTTTTTGTATAAAATGTTTGCCGTTGCTGTTCTGAACCCACTGTCCGCAAGTTGTCGATAAAGTGTAATCTATTCTTCAGATCCAAAAAGTTGCACATCTTGATTGTTGACCAGTGACCAGTCATCAGCATTGAAGAGCAAAGGCGGCCCTCATATCCAGATTAGCGACCAGAAAGAACTTGTTTAATTTCCTCCAGTTTTGCAGAAACAGAGTAGGCCTACGTTCATCATCCATATAAAATATAGTTTTGCAATCTACTCATCTTTACCAGAACAATAGGCTACCTGGTGATTTGATTGATCAGAGAAGGGCCTAGTTTGGGTGGCTACTGGCTATATGTCTGAAGATAAACAGCTGCCTTCAATATTATGGGATTAAGACCTAACATTCTGGAAAATTTCTTACGAAGAACAGGGCTACCCGGCGGGCAAGGAATACTCTGCAACCAAGCTGCAGATAGCAGTGGAGGCTGCTGAAGAGAGGACGGCTCATAATAATGGCTAGAGTGGAGTGAATGGAATGGCTACCATGTGTTTGATGCACTGTATTTGATACCAATCCACTGATTCCGCTCTAGCTTTTACCACGAGTCCAACCTCCCCAATTAAGGTGCCACAACCTCCTGTGGTAGATAGAACATGCTTTCCCATCCGATCGTACAACCTCAGCTACAAGAAGGTCTTGTGGTTTTGCTTGCTTTGGACATAGAAGTGACATGATACTGTATATCCCTGGTTGATATTGGCTGCTAAGATGAATGACTTTCAACTCGAAATGCAGGTGTAAAACTCAGTTTCTGTAGCCTATCTTGCATTTCGCATTATTGTTTATGGCAGTAATGACAGGCTACATTTGTGCAACGATTGTGCTCGCATGTTCGCGTTTGCAAGTGCATGTGCACCCATGGGAGGGGCTAAAGTTTAGTTCGATATGCACAAAAAGCTAATTTCTCTCAAATGCTGTACGCACATTTGTTTACATTGCTGTTCGTGAGCATTGTCTGCTACCAGACAATAGAATGTTAATTTCTCTACCATAAGCCACCTCCGTCGTTTTAGAGAACTTGGCAATAACACACCAGCCCAGGACCCCCACATTCGGATTCTTCACCTGTGGGATCGTCTGAGATCAGCCACCCGGACAGCTGATGAAATTTAGGAGTATTTCTGTCTGTAATAAAGCCCCTTTGTGTGGAAAAAATCAGTCTGATTGGCTGGTCCTGGCTCCCCAGTGGGTGAACCTGGCTCCCAAGTGGGTGGGCCTATACCCTCCCAGGTCCACCCATGGCTGCTTCCCTGCCCAGTCATGTGAAATCCATAGATTAGGGCCTAATTAGATTAGGGTCCACATCACCAATGAACTATCATGGTCCAAACACACCAAGACAGTCGTGAAGAGGGCACAACAAAACCTTTTACTCCTCAGGAGACTGAAAAGATTTGGCATGGGTCCAGAGATCCTCAAAAGGTTCTACAGCTGCACCATCGAGAGAATCCTGACAGGTTGCATCACTGCCTGTTATGGCAACTGCTCAGCATCTGACCGTAAGGCGCTAAAGAGGGTAGTGCATACGGCCCAGTACATCACTCGGGCCAAGCTTCCTGTCATCCAGGACCTATGGTTGAAGTCTGAAGTTTACATACACTTAGGTTGGAGTCATTAAAACTCGTTTTTCAACCACCCCACAAATTTCTTGTTAACAAACTATAGTTTTGGCAAGTCGGTTAGGACATCTACCTTTGTAGATGACACAAATAATTTCCCAGCAATTGTTTACAGACAGATTATTTCACTTATAATTCAATGTATCACAATTCCAGTGGGTCATAAGTTAACATACACAAAGTTGACTGTGCCTTCAAACAGCTTGAAAAATTCCAGAAAATGATGTCATGGCTTTAGAAGCTTCTGATAGGCTAATTGACATCATTTGAGTCAATTGGAGGTGTACCTGTGGATGTATTTCCAGGCCTACCTTTGCTTGACAACATGGGACAATCAAAAGAAATCAGCCAAGACCTCAGAAAAATAATTGTAAACGTCCACAAGTCTGGTTCATCCTTGGGAGCAATTTCCAAACACCCGAAGGTACCACGTTCATCTGTACAAACAATAGTACAAACACCCAGCCGTCATACCGCTCAGCAAGGAGATGTTCTGTCTCTCCTAGAGATTAACGTACTTTGGTGTGAAAAGTGCAGATCAATCCCAGAACAACAGCAAAGGACCTTGTGAAGATGCTGGAGGAAACAGGTACAAAAGTATCTATATCCACAGTAAAACAAGTCCTATATCGACACAACCTGAAAGGTCGCTCAGCAAGGAAGAAGCCACTGCTCCAAAACCGCCATAAAAAAACAGACTACGGTTTGCAACTGCACATGGGGACAAACATCCTACTTTTTGGAGAAATGTCCTCTGGTCTGATGAAACAAAAATAGAACTGTTTGGCCATAATGACAATCCTTATGTTTGGAGGAAAAAGGGGGAAGAACACCATCCCAACCATGAAGCACGGTGGTGGCAGCATCATGTTGTGGGGTGCTTTGCTGCAGGAGGGACTGGTGCACAACTCAAAATAGATGGCATCATGAGGGTGGAAAATTATGTGGATATATTTAAGCAACTTCTCAAGACATCAGTCAGGAAGTTAAAGCTTGGTCGCAAATGGGTCTTCCAAATGGACAATGACCCCAAGCATACTTCCAAAGTTGTGGCAAAATGGCTTAAGGACAACAAAGTCAAGGTATTGGAGTGGCCATCACAAAGCACTGACCTCAATTCTATAGAACATTTGTGGGCAGACCTGAAAATGTGTGTGCGAGCAAGGAGGCCTACAAACCTGCCTCAGTTACACCAGCTCTGTTAGGAGGAATGAGCCAACATTCACCCAACCTATTGTGGGAAGCTTGTGGAAGGCTACCTAAATTGTTTGACCCAAGTTAAACAACTTAAAGCCAACACTACCAAATACTAATTGAGTGCATGTAAACTTCTGACCCACTGGGAATGTGGTGAAAGAAATAAAAGCTGAAATAAATCATTCTCTCTACTATTATTCTGACATTTCATGTTCTTAAAATAAAGTGGTGATCCTATCTGACCTAAATCAGGGAATCTTTACGAAGATTTAAATGTCAGGAATTGTGAAAACGTTTAAATGTATTTGGCTAAGGTGTATGCAAACTTCCGACTTCAACTGTACATAATAGGCAGTGTCAGAGGAAAGCCCATAAAATTGTCAGAGACTCCAGTCACCCAAGTCATAGACTGTTTTCCCTGCTACCGCACGGCAAGCGATACTGGAGCACCAAATCTAGGACCAAAAGGCTCCTTAACAGCTTCTACCCCCAAGCCATAAGACTGTTGAACAATTAATCAAATGGCCACCGGACTATTTACATTGACCCCCCCCATTGGTTTTGTACACTGCTGCTACTCACTGTTTATTATCTATGCATAGTCACTTCACCCCTAGCTTCATGTACAAATTACCTCAGCTAACCTGTACCCCCGCACATTGACTCGGTATCGTTACTCCCTGTATATAGCCTCATTATTGTTATTTTATTGTGTTACTTTTTATTATTTTTTACTTTAGTTTATTTGGTAAATATTTTCTTAACTCTTCTTGAACTGCACTGTTGGTTAAGGGCTTGCAAGTAAGCATTTCACGGTAAGGTCTACACTTGTTGTATTTGGCGCACGTGACAAATAAAGTTTGATTTGATTTTGATTTGATTTGAATAAATTTATTTCAATTGACTGATTTCCTTATATGAACTGTTACTCAGTAAAATCGGTGCAATTTTTGCATGTTGCATTAATATTTTCGGCAGAACATTTTGTCTGGAATTGTGTTTGGTTAGTGGGATTTTGGTTGTGCAGTAAGTGTACATGTGATGTGATCCGTCCTTCAATTAAATGGGTGGAGTATAAGGCCAGCAACACTCCATATTCTTCAGAGCCCTATGAAATGACACCATATATACATTCTACAGATTCTATTGAGTATTCCCTACAATAGTTCTACATCGACACCCAGAATAGTTCTTGCATTATGCCAATCTGTATTCCACATACGTGATTCAAATGGGGGGCATTGGGGGCATTTATTTGATCTTGGAACATGTTTTAAAACTCACATTTTATTCAAATGTCACCTAAATATGAACAAATATGATACATTGTTAATGTTTAGGCAATTGTTTTTCATATATCATGAATTGTTATTGACAATTTTCTCCTATTACGTGGGGGACTTTTATTTTGAATATTTCAGAAATTCTGTGACACGGAAGGACTTTTTTAGTGTTGCCTTCGAGACGCTAATCATGTGATCACTTCGCTAATCAAATGCCCCACTTGTGCTGCCACTGGACAGCGAAAAGCTATTAAGTGAACCTTAGTTTATTGTAATTTATATTAGTTTGTACTAGTTAAGTGTTGAGTTAGATGACAATAGCTACCTCAATTATTATTTCAAATAATTTTGGTGACTTCACAGCAATTGCTAGCTAGCCTAAATTTAGCTAGCTAGCAGGCTCAGCTAAATACAAATCCCCCTAGATACAGCCATGTCTCATAGTCACGTAATGAGATTTGTAAATGAAAGAGGAATATAATAATATAAATTGAATAGAGTTTCCCAGCTTCACATTTAGAGTTTCTGAGACAGCACAGAAATGTCCTTATCCAGATGGTGTGCAAAGGCAACTCCTAACAGACCTGCTAACTTTTTGTGGTTGTTACCTTTAAGGTTGGAACCAACCTCCAGCAGAAAAAGAGGCAAGAACAATTCCTCCACAAGCTCAGGGACAAGCTACACTATTTACAGCCCTGTGTAATGTTCAATGTAATTGCATTGCTGGACTTTTTGAAACTTCATGTATTTTTATTGTTTTAAAAATGAACAAATAAATGCTATCTAAGAGACTGGAGTCATGTCTTCCCCTGTTGGTCAACCAACTGGCTTCATAATTAATAGATTGTCCTCCAATAATCTCCGAAAGTTCTTTGATGTAATTCATCTCGCTAACAAAAACAAAATACCCGTCTCCCTTGACGCTGAAAAGGCCTTTGATAGGGTTGAATAGCCATACCTCTTTCGCGTCTTGGAAAAGTTTGGTTTAGGTCCCGTGTTTGCAAATTTGATAAAATCACTCTACAAAACTCCTAAAGCTAGGATTGCTACCAATGGGATTACTTTCTCCTCTTTCCCTCTCTATAGGGGGAACAGACAAGGTTGTCCAATTAGCCCCCAACTCTTTGCCCTCTCCATCGAACCGCTGGCTGAGGGTATTAGATCGTGCCCTGACATACATGGCTTTGAGGTGGGCCCCCATACCCATAAGTTATAACTCTTTGCGGACAACTTTATTTTATTTCTAACTAACCCAGAACACTCCCTGTCTCACTTACAGAACCTACTACAGTGTTATAGTTCTTTCTCTGGATAGAAGGTCAATTTTGATAAAAGCAAAATCTTACCATTGTCTGTCTTTGACCACCATACCATCAGGCACAAGTTTCCTTTTAGATGGTCTCCTATGGGCTTCACATATTTGGGCATAATGGTGGATGGTAATCTGAACAACCTCTATAAACTCAATCTGGCCAGCTTGTTGCAAAAGGCGGAGGGTGACCTGTGTAAATGGATGAACTTGCTTCTCACTCTACTGGGTAGAATCACTGTAATTAAAATGAATGTTCTGCCCAGATTTCTATATCTGTTTCAATCTCTCCCCATCCCTGTTCCCGCAGCATTTTTTTCCTCTCTCGACAAGCTGACCAGACGGTTTATCTGGCATGGCAAAACCCCTAGGGTTGGCCTGGATAAACTGACCCTTGATTACAGTCAAGGGGGCTTAAACCTCCCCAATTTTAGAATGTACTACTGGGCTGCACAGTCTATGTTTCTCAGATTGACAATTGTCCCTCTCCCTCATTATTGAACATTGAAAAGTTTGAGGTAAATGATGACACTGGGGCAGAATTGTTTTACAAATGGGACAGAAAATCTATAAAAACCATCACAGACAACCCTCTAATCATACAGTCTGTCCTGGCATGGTGCAAACTACATGAGCTGTTCAGACGAGGGGGATTCCTTTCCAGAATAGTAACTTTAGACCAGGGTCTGATAAGGGGATCACTCTTCTAAAACATTGTTACGAGGCGGGAGTTCTTATGTCTTTTGATCAGCTGAAACAGAAATACCACCTGCCTAACAAGAACTTCTTTAGCTACCTAAAACTACAAAACTTTATTAGGGTGACTCTCAAGGGACAATGGAACCTACCTAAGATGTCACCTATTGAACAACTCTGCCACGCAGACCAACCACTGTTCAAGACCATTTCCCGTGTTTACGATGCTCTTATGTCAGGACTAACACTGCCTGGGCTAGATAAACCCCAACTTAGATGGGAAAATATCTGGGTATTAATCTTGATGAGGGTCTATGGAGTGACCTATGCAGGGATGGTGTTACATCCACATTGAACTCCAGATACAGACTGATCCAGTTTAATTTCCTCCATCAGCTCTATATCACCTCATCTAGACTGCACAAGTTCAACCCTGATATCTCCTCCCTATGTTTTAGATGTGGCTCAGATGAAGGAACATTCCTCCATTCCACTTGGCAGTGTTCAAAACTACACGGTTTCCGTCATTGGGTATGTGATACCATATCCTCAATTCACAGGGTTGCATTCCCTTTAGACCCGGAGGTCTGTCTACTGGGTAGCTTTACTAATTCCAATCTTAGGCAAAGCCATACTATAAAGCTAACAGAAATATTGCTAGCGATGGCCAAGAAATGTATTGCCTTGAAATGGAAATCAGATTCCCCCCTGCCAGTTGCAATGTGGCTATCGGAAGTTAATAGTTGTATTCCACTGGAGAAAATCACTTCCTGCTTGAGGAATAAGTTAGAGACATTTTACAGAATTCAGCAACCTTTTATTGACTATATGCAGATTCTCCCCTCACATCACATTGATTGAATCTCTGTATAATCCTCACATAATGTTTCACACGTAATGTATAATATTGTCACGCCCTGGTCTAAGTATTTTGTGTTTTCTTTATTATTTTGGTCAGGACAGGGTGTGACATGGGTTTATTATGTGGTGTCTTTAGTCTTGTTTTTTGTAGGTATTGGGATTGTGGTATAGTGGGGTTTTCTAGAAAAGTCTATGGTTGCCTGAAGTGGTTCTCAATCAGAGGCAGGTGTTTATCGTTGTCTCTGATTGGGAACCATATTTAGGCAGCCATATTCTTTGAGTGTTTCATGGGAGATTGTTCCTGTCTCTGTGTTAGTTTGCACCAGATAAGGCTGTTTAGGTTTTCACGGTTCTTGTTTTGTATTGTTCGTTTTCATCTTCATTAAAGATGTATACAAATAACCACGCTGCATTTTGGTCCGCCTCTCTTTCACCGCAAGAAAACTGTAACAAATATGTTCAGTAGCCTATGACAGGGGACCATATGATCCAATGTCTCATTATTTTTTATTATGACTTATTTATTGTTTGTATATATGATTATTATTATTTTTAATGCTCGTCTGTCACTTTGTCATATTGTTGTCTAATATCTTTTCATTTTTGTTTTGAATGTTCTTAAATGGAAAATGCAAAAAATTAAATATTTTTAAAAAATGAACAAATAAAAGGAAATGTATGGTTTAACCATGTTGTCATGACTGTCCTGTGACTGTCCATGTTGTAAATTACAGGAGGCTCTTTCTCCCCCTTTAGTATCAACCAAAGGAATGTCTTTGTTTCACAGACAGTTTTCACTCTTAAACTCTAACACGGTCAAAAGTGGATACTGGATCAATATTTCTAACATAATAATGTGGGGAATGGTCAGTTGGGAGCTATAGAAAACTAATGTCATATGGGTTTTCATTTTGTGATGTCATTAAAACTGGTGAAAAATAAATAATGAAACTCAAAGTATTTACACTACAGGTATGAAGTCTCCATCCTTAACGTTGTGCATATAATATAAACAATTATGAAAGTATTTTTGTTAAGATATGAATGTGATTTTAGGAGGTATGAGAGAATCTATCTCCTATAAACTATGCATAATTAAGTAGCCACGCCCTGAGTGAGGTCAGAGAGCATGCCAGACAGAAGGAACAATGCGCCTTTGATGAGAGGGCATAAAAAGCATTGCCAACTAAATTAACATTAGACCAGGAAAGACGGGGAGTTGCAGCCCATGTCTGAAGTGGTTAAAATGCTGAATCTCAGAGACCGGGAAACGTGAGCCGATAGCTACATGTTTGAAATGGTTGGAACTTTGAACCTCAACTCGAGGTGAAGAAATAAACTCACCTTCCTTTAGACCAGAGAGACGGCGAGCTGCAGCTCATGTCCATTGTGGTCCGAATCCTGAATACCATCACGAGGGGGAAAACAAACTCCCATCAGACAATCCCTAAAACAGCTGATGAGCTGTCTTGAGTCAGATATCAATAAAAGCTAGTCTAAGTGAGACTATCCTACTACGCTCATCACCAATGGGAACCATTGACACGGCTGGCTATCTTTCAGAGTGAACAACAGTAGAAGACGGGAAAGGGGAGACCCCTTTTGGACAATCAGAGCCATACAGCTTGCCACTGAAAGGCCAACAATCTTCCTAAGGAGGGCTGGTTTCGACCGAACAAAGGCACTCACATGTAAATATATGAATGATTTCGTATTCCAAACGGGCAGCGGTTCGTGTGCAATGTATATGATTAGTATGAGAATAGTTCTAAAATGTATCCATGAAAAGTGTCCCTTTTCCTCTCTCTCTCTCTCTCTCTCTCTCTCTCTCTCTCGGCTCTTTCTCTCTCTCTCCTCCCCACCACTCTTCATCCGTTGTGTATAAGCCACCATATTTTGTCAGTCCACTAGGGACCTTTGTCTCATGTAAAGGCTGTATGTTTATTCTGTGTTATTATTTAGTTAGTTAGTAAATAAATAATTATACCAATTTGTGTAGTACTGAATCATGAGTGAGACTGGGGATTTAGCAGATGCATGAGGTTATGACTGTTCAGAATGATGATATGAAATGAAGTAATGATTAATAAGATGACAAATCAGAATGATGATATGATAAGAGGTAATGATTAATAAGATGACAAATCAGAATGATGATATGATAAGAGGTAATGATTAATAAGATGACTGGTCAGAATGAATTTATTTAAATTTTTTATTTAACCTTTATTTAACTAGGCAAGTCAGTTAAGAACAAATTCTTATTTGCAATGTCGGCCTAGGAACAGTGAGAAACTGTGTTAATCTTTGTGTAAAGTCACCCCCTGGCTATTACACACATTTCCACAATGTATCTAATTAAAATTGTATTTTAAACTTAACCCTAACTAATGAAGGCCAAGTTTGATGCGTTTGTCCACCAGACCTTCCGCACATTTGGGAGGAAGTGTCTTGGAACGAGATTAGGTGTAATGTGACTAACATTGCATCACTTTAGAGTGTATGCAGTCCTTCAGCACAACATGTCAACCTTTATAAAGCACATGTTTATATTATGTTCGACAAAGTGGGTTATATCACATTTGACATGGTGATTATTTCACAGTTAGGCCACATTTATGAATCCTTTATAAAGTATGACATAATGGTTATAGATGCTTTGTAACACATTTATGTAGTGCTTATGAATGCCTTATGAAGGCTTTATGAAGCCTTTATAAGCTACACGTCATTTAAAGTGTGATCCCTTCTCCCTCCTGACCTCTTTGAGCCTACTCTCCTCCCTTTCCACATCCTTTGACTCTCCCTGTCCTCTTTCCTCCCGGCCGGCTCTTCTTTCCCCTCCCACTCCATGGCTGAGTGACTCATTCCATGCAAAGCAAATATGGCTGCGGGCAGTTGTTGGCAACTGTAACATTGAAGTTAACCCTAACCCTAACCCTTTTCCTAACCTTAACCTCAGTCTTCTGACCTGCCACGCTAATTTACCTAACCTGCCACGTTAGTTATCCTAACCTGCTATGTAAACAAATCATTTTTGTCGAGAAACCATCAGTCTCATAACGCCGGAACTGACCAATGGCAGGTATCAATGAGCATTTCCTGATATCAGGGAACACCCACATAAAGAAATGCCCTGAAATACAGTCCGCAATTACACCCTATTCAAGAATTTGACAAAAGCTGTAACCCTTTTAGCCATGACTCAACAGAAGATGAAGGATATGAAATGATCACTTATCATATGACTAATATCTTCTTCGGGGGTATCATAAAGCCTTCATGAACCCCCCTACCTTATGGGAGTGATTTAAAGGGGCGTCAGACGTAACATTTTGATACGTTTTGTGTGTTGAAATGCAATATAACAAAGCTATTTTCTAACAAGTCTCTGTATAAACAATATCCCTCATCACTTATCCATCACTGCCAATAAATGTTATTGCCTGTCTGTCGGCATAGCCTAGGCCCACCTCCAAAATCCTTCACAGTTTGAACATAAATGTTATTGCCTGTCTGTAGGCATAGCCTAGGCCCACCTCCAAAATCCTTCACAGTTTGAACATAAATGTTATTGCCTGTCTGTCGGCTGTGAAGGCTGTCGGCATAGCCTAGGCCCACCTCCAAAAGCCTTCACAGTTTGAACATAAATGTTATTGCCTGTCTGTGGGCATAGCCTAGGCCCACCTCCAAAAGCCTTCACAGTTTGAACATAAATGTTATTGCCTGTCTGTCGGCATAGCCTAGGCCCACCTCCAAAAGCCTTCACAGTTTGAACATAAATGTTATTGCCTGTCTGTAGGCATAGCCTAGGCCCACCTCCAAAATCCTTCACAGTTTGAACATAAATGTTATTGCCTGTCTGTCGGCTGTGAAGGCTGTCGGCATAGCCTAGGCCCACCTCCAAAAGCCTTCACAGTTTGAACATAAATGTTATTGCCTGTCTGTCGGCATAGCCTAGGCCCACCTCCAAAAGCCTTCACAGTTTGAACATAAATGTTATTGCCTGTCTGTCGGCATAGCCTAGGCCCACCTCCAAAAGCCTTCACAGTTTGAACATAAATGTTATTGCCTGTCTGTCGGCATAGCCTAGGCCCACCTCCAAAAGCCTTCACAGTTTTGAACATAAATGTTATTGCCTGTCTGTCGGCTGTGAAGGCTGTCGGCATAGCCTAGGCCCACCTCCAAAAGCCTTCACAGTTTGAACATAAATGTTATTGCCTGTCTGTCGGCATAGCCTAGGCCCACCTCCAAAAGCCTTCACAGTTTGAACATAAATGTTATTGCCTGTCTGTCGGCATAGCCTAGGCCCACCTCCAAAAGCCTTCACAGTTTGAACATAAATGTTATTGCCTGTCTGTCGGCATAGCCTAGGCCCACCTCCAAAAGCCTTCACAGTTCGAACATAAATGGCAATGACAATGTGTAGAAAAGTAAATATAATTGAGTTTATACTGAAGGAGATCATTGCACAAACGAAGTGGTAGCCTATACCGTTTTTTCAAGTAGAAAAGAGCAGATATGAAGGTTAAAATGATGTGCTTACGATACAACAATACAATATCAATGCGTTTTAATTTACATACATCATCGTTTTTCACTCTTGCAGGTCTTTGGCATGCATATTGTTGGCATGATGGTTGACACAGACACAACATAGTTCTCTTTGTTCTGTTTCGGCAATAAAATAAAATAGTAGCACTTTACATTACAATAACGCCACGTAATAAAGAATGTATTCTGGCTTAATAAATAGTTGAATCATCATTTGCTAACCTTTCCTCCCACATTGTAAATGCTAGTAATCTAGTATACACTGAGTGTACAAAACATTAGGAACACCTGCTCTTTCCATGACACAGACTGACCAGGTGAATCCAGGTGAACGCTATGATCCCTTATTGATGTCACCTTTTAAATCCACTTCAATCAGTGTAGATCAGGGATGGGCAACTTTGATGTGGATGGGGGCCACAAAAAAACTCATCATGAGGGGCAGCAGTGGTTTCTCTGGTCTGCGTACCCCCCCCCCCCTTCAAAGTTATGTTTTAAAGTTCATTTCCTGCAGTTCTGCAATTTTGCCATAGGGTGGAGGCAAATGTTAGCTGTTTTTAAAATGATAACCGAGAGCTTAGTTGATAACTAGTTACTAGTAACTAAACTAGCCCCGGAGAGCTAGTTACCCCACGCTAACCTACGTTTAGAGAGTTACTATATTTAAAGGTCCAGTAGAGGTGACACCAAACAAAGCCATGTGTGAAAATAGTCTGCAGTTAAAAGACTGAAGCACTGGAAGCATTTAAAGTTTATACATATACCATTTCTACCTGCAGATCATACATGTAACACGTATACCTCAATCACATATCAGTAATAATGAAGTAATACAAATCCACTAGAGAACAACTGTCTGGTCCGGCCAGCTGTTGTGTGTAGTCTACATCTCCATGTTTTATGATCAGTTCATATTCTCCAGGTTCACAATGTTAGCAGAACATTCACATTACAGCTCTTCCTCAAGTCCTTGTAACAGTTGTTTCACAACAGTTTTTGTGAATAAAATGTCAATATATTTCCTTATTCTTTAACCACTGATATGTTTTAGC
Source organism: Oncorhynchus tshawytscha (assembly GCF_018296145.1). Classification (NCBI taxonomy): domain Eukaryota; kingdom Metazoa; phylum Chordata; class Actinopteri; order Salmoniformes; family Salmonidae; genus Oncorhynchus; species Oncorhynchus tshawytscha. The sequence continues at coordinate 12,622,512 of NC_056434.1, read as the reverse complement.
GGCCATTTTGAGACCTTAAGGAGCATCAGGTACTGCTGGAATGTCTACCAATGGCACGTCCATCTTTTTGTGAGTAATTACACTGGTCACTCTAAACATTTATAAAGTATTTCTAAAGCATAAATAGCTCACATTTTATTTTAGATGAGGCCATGCAAAAAGCTGTAACTTGTGATTAGTAAATGGTTTATAAGGACCTGCATACATATTCCATAGATACGTCATGTTACATCAACACACAGTATATCATATAAGAAAACACTGTTAAATTAAAATGATCATGCTGAGTCATTTTAAAACCCCTGAAAGGATAGAGGTGATCAACTCATCAGCTTAACGGAGTTACTGTGCTGTAAATGGTGAACACCCATGATGAGAGAATGACTTCACAAAATGTTTTTATACAGAAAACCTGTCAACAAAAAGTACTCTCAACATGGACAGACACATAAATACAAAATGTGTCAAAAACTCATTTTTCATCAGTCCATAGCACCGCAGAAGGTCAAAGAGATATACCAACCATCAGCCAAACACAACAGCAACTTCAACAGACGGACCAGCCAGAAGAGTCTCTTCAGAATCAAAAACAAATCATTCTACGTGGAAATGATGTCATAACTGCCATATTGGGACTCCAGAAGATAGTGAAACAAGAGAACAATTCATTTTACCGGAGGATCACCTGCTGAGGTGATAATTCAGATTGCCTGGCACTCACTCACTGACTGATGGGGAGCTGAAAACAAGCAAATGGTCTTGTCATTCTGCACAATCTTCGAGCGCTGTGAGGAACTCCAGAGCTACAGATGTCTTCAGTTCTGAGCAGCTGGGTTTATATGCCATAGCTACTCTCACAGAGAAGATTCAAGAAGACAACATTGACATCTAGTGCTGATTGCAGAGTTCATCCTTTCAAGGTCAGTTACAGGTTAGACAGAAATATCAGTAACTGGGGCTAACTAACTCCAGGGTCCATCTTAGTCCTGTGTGTCACTGTCAATTATGACCAACACACCTATTACCAGTGTCTGTACGCCTCATGAGTGTACAATTAAGCAATAAGACCCGAGGAAGTGTGTGGTATATAGCCAATATACCAAGGCTAAGGGCTCTTCTTAGGCAAGATGCAATGTGGAGTGCCTGGGCACAGCCCTTAGCCGTGGTATATTGGCCATATACCACAAACCCTCGAGGTGCCTTATTGCTATTATAAACTAGTTACCAGCGTAATAAGAGCAATAAAAATAAAGGTTTTGTCATACCCGTGGTATACGGTCTGATATACCACGGCTGTCATCCAATCAGCATTCAGGGCTCAAACTACCCAGTTTATAATACTTTGAATGATCCTTCATATGCTCTTCCTAAAACAAACCTTATCTGGTTCCTTAGCTTATCGCCTACTCCAACTACACATCAATGTGCTACAGGTGCTGCCTGCAAACACTCTACCTGGGACCCAGGGTCTCTCAGATCAGATGCCCCATCCAGGGGTTCAGGTGATGGGCTTAATTATTGTGTCTGGTAGGCCTCCAACACTTCCATCCAAACAGAAGAATTCTGGTTTAGTGCTGATGGAGCTGCCGCTGGTCTCCCCAGAGCCTTTCACTGGGCTGCACTTCCACCGGTTGAGGGGGTGGGAGTGGGACTTGATGCACCAGCAGCTGTGCATCAGCAGGAAGAGCCTCTTGAGGATGGCCTTCCTCAGGAGGATGTAGACCCAGGGGTCCAGGATCTGGTTCCAGGTGGCCATGCGGACTGCCAGCAGCAGGCGGGCAAACGCACGCTCGCCCTGGACCTGGGTGCTCAGTATGATGACGTTAACCTAGGAGGATAAACATAGGACATTATGTGAGACTGAATGTAATTACTTGAAGGGAACCATTTAAATTGTTGTTAGTTGAATACTGTACTTTGTTCAACACTTCAAATTGCGTTATTACAGTATAACCAGCTCTCTTGAATCAAGGGAAACTTATAAAAAGGGATTTGATTTAAGCTACCACTTTTTTTTATTGTCCTAGAAATAGCTGAATAGAATATGATTAAATTGCGTTTGAGAATGTGTAATAGTGTTTTGTGTACACAGTGATGTGTGAGGGGCAGTAAGTGAGTGAACGCTTTTTATATTGAGGGATACCTGGAGGTAATCGGACCTCTCTGAATTGAAAATGGATGGCAGTCCCCCTGAGGATAATATATTTTCACCTGGCCCTCCCCGAGCATTTGAAAAAGAAAACATGTAACCCTCCAAAATGATCATTAAAACAAAATAGCTGAAATATAAATTCCCCTTTAAGTATCAATGTTGCAGTCGTGATTTCTATCAAATCACTGAGAACCACTGCTGTAGTTCGTACCACATTCATCCGTTAGAGGGTGGCATTTACCAATTTAAGCAATAAGGGCCTTCCACACTAAGGACGATAACTATAACAATACATTATTGGTGAGCATCCACACTAGACGAAAGTTTGTCATTCTACAATAGCTTATACCTTTCAATCAACTGATCAAAGCATCCTGCTGTACAACATCCGTAGCCTATAGCACATTGTGCACGGGAACAGCTGGAAGAGAGGAGCTAGAGTTGTGTAGCCAAAGAAGCTAAATATTAGCTAGATATTAGGCCACTCATTACGTAAATACTAAGGCTATATATATTTACCTGTCAAAGTGCATGAAAAGAAAGTTAGGCTAACAGATAAGGATATGACTGATCTGTGTGTTCCTCCAGGCTGTGCTCTGCAGTCCCCTGGCAGTCGTGCATGCAAAGCTCCACTATTGATTAGGCCTAGGTTTTTAGACAACATTATTCCACCCTGAGGCTACAACAACACAGTGCAATTGGGTATGTATTATTGTTATCAAGTGTGTAGACCTACACATTTATAGTCTAGGGCTGTAAACTGCAGTGATGTAGGCTAATTGGAATAACTGCTCAAACGTCCTGTTTTGAATGCTTCATGCCAAAATACTGCATACAGCCTCAACCTGATAATGCAACCATTTAGATCAGTTATGGATATTTTTTTTTGGCAGTTTACAAAGTTCAGAAAGGTACATTAGCAGGCTACTCATATGGTGAATTTTAATCACACCATCGAGACCTCTCTTTCTCTCCTTTCAAAATCACATCCAGTTATTTTGGTTTCTGTATTTTATATTCAGCAAGCAAGAGCAAGCTGGAATCTCTCCTTGATCCGTGGAAAATAAAATGCTTGAAATAAGTGTCCAACAGGCTATTGTAGGTCTAGTCTAGCGTTTCCTAGGACTCCAAGAGATAAAGAGGAATTATTAGGAATAATACTGCAGTGAATGGCATATAGGCCTACCCAATGAATTTACACAGTGATAAAAAAATATTTAAAAAGTTTATGAAATGACAGACAGCCTAGGCTAAACATATCGCTCGAAAAAGACAACAACTCATAGGCAAAAAGGCATACAGATAGTCCAACCATCCACATGGACTGTTGTCCTCCCCATTTAGCAGTAGCATTGAAGAACCATCTCCTTTCAACTTCAAAATTCAATTGAACTTTTCTGGACTGTCTTCAGCGGACAGAGACCGCAAAGAAACCCTTCAATTACTGTGAAGGTAACTTTGTTCACTTGCTGTGGTCCTTGTGTCATTGTGCTATGTCATGCTTGTTATTGTTCATTGGTGCTTTCAAGAGAACTGGAACTCAAAAAACAAGATCAAATCACAAGGTTATTGATTTTCAATTAGGAAAGTCTGAGCTCTAAAAAGATGCCAAGAGTTTTCAACATTGAAAGTGGAATGCCCATCCAGCCAGGCTCAGCGAGGAGAATGAGATAGCGAGAGAGCGCAGGGTAGTACACCAAAGTTACACACAGTTGAATTCAATATGTAAATTCCAAAATGCTGAAAATAACTGACATTTAATCGATTACAAAATACATGACCCTCACTGGACAAAGAAAATATGAAACCCTCCCACATTTTCCTCCGGGTCCCTACGCTCCCTAAACATCTTATTGATGTAGGTCTAATGAAATGTCTTGCCAGAGGAAAAAAACGATATTGTTTGACCTTCCCTTACAAGCCTTCTCATCACGTGTTAATGATCCAGCTTAATCAAAGATATTATTCTGTCACTTTTCATTTTAAGAATCCTGGTCTATGATTAATGGCAGGCAAAGAAATAAAAACATTGTCAAAGGAGGACCATTTATTTCAATAAGACTCGTCAGAGTTTCCATCACAGAGAAGAAATCTGGATTGAGAATGTTTCAACTCTACTTCTGCTACATACCATATTTTGCTCTTAAAAGGGTTGGTAAAAACAAATGTCATTGAAATGGATGTAAAGTAACTACATGAAGTACTGGGAGAAAAGAAGGACATTACATGCCAGAAATCTTGGTGTGAAATGACAAACTGCCTTAACGTGAACACAAGGGTCAAAAGCACAAAATAACAAACAGGCCACAAATCTGTGCCTATTAAACATCTTGAGCATCTCTACAAAGGTTGAAATAGCTCCCTTTCCTTTCGAAAGGATTTGTGAGCATTCCGAGTAGAAGAACAAATTGCTTGCTGTGGGAATCTTGGCAGACACCACCAATGCAGAGGACTGTTGGCAGGGATGAGGTGAAAGTGAGTTCTTCATCACTGCTCAACAGACATACCAGAGATAAGCGCTTCTAAGACCCAGGGAAAGGAGGGAAGAAGATGCCTTACCAATAAAGGGCCCCAGCACACACAGGAAACAAGCATGATGGTCATGAGCTGGCAGATCATCTCAAAGTGGTGGGAGGTGTCCTTGCGGCGACATTGGCGGTGGCAGCGCAGCTTGGACTGCAGTAGGGTGCAGCTGGTCAGTGTGTTGCACACAATGGACACCAGCAGAGCCAGGAGGCCCAGTGTAGAGAAGATCAGCGGGAGCACCACGTCCAGCCAGTTGCGGGGCCCCTCCATGCGGAAGAAACACCAGCTCTGGGAGCGCTGCACCTGGTAGGGCCTCCACAGCAGCACAGGTAGCAGAGCCACCAGGGCAGCTAACAGCCAGGTCAGCCCCAGCAGCCTCTTCATGTGGTGGGCGGCAAGGGCTGTGGAGTGGAACAGGGGCCTGGTGACACCAATGCAGCGTTCCACCGCCATTAGGCTACCCAGGAGCAGGGGGCTCAGACCGAAAAACACCATGGACACCCCGAAGAGACTGCACAGGATGTGCTGTGGGTCAAAGGCTTCCCACTCCTTGTTACAAGCGTAGACATATAGCACCAGGGAGCCGTTAATGAGGTGGCCCAGGAGATCGGTGCTCACCAGGCCGCTGGCGAACAGCAGGAAGGAGGCCTTGGTCTTGAGGCGGAAGCGACGGTAGGCGTTGACCAGGATGCAGAGAGCCAGGATGTTGGAGAAGATGCCCACGGTCATGGAAATGACGGAGGCGGTGACGGACAGCTCCGTCTGGCCACAGGTGGTGTTGGAGTAGCTGCCTGTTGCTGTCCTACTGCATCCCGCCTCGGAACTCCCATTGCCTGGCATTATCAAGTCCTGGTCCAGTCTGAGGATCAACATGTGACAGAAAGGATGGTTGAATGGCTTTGACAGAGCCCAAAACATTTATCTTCACGACACGTTAATAAACAACACTCCAACACAAATGACATTTAAAACGTTGATTTTACGGAGCAACTGAGTCATGACCAAAGTGAATACGTATACAGAGCTTCTATCTAGTAGGTCTACATTTCAGAGCATCAGACTTATAAGTCAGTGCTTACAAAATATATATATTATTTCCTTTAAATTGTGCAGTGTACCACTGTCATTCAAATAAGGAACCAGGAGTACCAGGCTCCCACAGTGCAACAGTCAATAAATAGTTCATCATTGCAGTGGTAGCAGTGTGAGATGTGTAAAAAGCCATTTATTGTGTTTACTTTATTGAGAGAAATCAAGTAAGGTATTGTGTCATTTTGGAGTCACTTATATTGTAAATAAGAATAGAATATGTTTCTAAACACTTCTACATTAATGTGGATGCTACCATGATTACGGATAGTCCTGATAAATCGCAAATAATGATAAGTGAGAGATGCACAAATATCACACTCCCTAAAAAATGCTAACCCTGTTATTGTACTGTTGAGCAGTTATCATGTCTTGGGGGTATGGTGCATCTGTACCTTTCTCACTCATCATTTGTCAAGATGAATTCAGGATTATCCATAATCATGGTAGCATCCACATTGATGTAGAAGTGTTTAGAAGCATTTGTTATTCTTATTTACAATAAAAGTGACTCCAAAATGACACAATACATTATTTACCATTAATTTCTATTGGGCACAAAATAATCAGAAACACAACCAACAGCAAATGCATCCAACAAATGTGTAGAGTCACAAGCTTGATGCAGTCATTGTGTGTTAGGAATATGTGACCAAATATTTAACTTTTTACTACTTTATAAGTGAATTTGTCCCAATAGTTTTGTTCCCCTAAAATGGGGGGACTATGTATAGAAAGTGCTGTAATTTCTAAATGGATCACCTGATATAAATGAAAATGCCCTCAAATGAAAGCTGACTGTCTGAATGTTAACCTCATAGTCATTGTTTGGTTTCAAATCCAACCTTTTTAGAGACATAAGAAGGAAAAAGCTTCACTTTCCCAATAATTATGGAGGGTACTGTACTTCACTGCCTTTTTCTCTGTGTTGACGGCACCTGGTCAATATTCAGCCAATGGATTGACACCCTTTGAAAAAGTAACATTTTATATATGATTGAGCAGAATTTTGTAAACAATTTTCATCAATTCCCTTTTACTTCTAGCTCTAGGACTTTAGTAACCCCTAAAACAAAGTTAAAAAGGTAGGTTAATCACTGACTTCACGTGCCTCAATCGTAAAAATCACTCTATACAAAAATAAATGTTCACACTAGAGTGAACGTTTATTTTTGGAAACAGTGATTTTTACGCATGACGCACGTGAAGTCAGTGATTAACCTACCTTTTAAACTTTGTTTTAGGGGTTATTAAAGTCGAGGTATCAATATTTCACTTGTGATAAAGAACTGATATTTTGGTCGAAACTATGCAAAAAACAAAACAGAAAAATAAACATGATTAATTAAAGGAAAATTCCCACCTGTCAACGTCTTCAGCAAATATCTGTCACCATTTGCCGATGCAAGGATATTATGGATGAATAAGAACAAGTTTGACTGTTCTCATAACAGTAATCAAATTAATTTCAAATTAATTGGTAAAGAAATCATCATCTTGGCGTCTCCTGCTTTGCTGCTTCTCGGAGGTACAATGTCGCATAGTGTAACGGTGTGGTCCATGAACATCTGACTCTGTTCGCGTCAAATAACGCACATGAAGTACCACTTTCCAGTTTGGCACCGCACCCGTCTTCACAACACATTATAACATACTGTCTCCAAGCTCTTTCAGATACTTCTGTAAAGAGGGGCGCGGCCTCACCAGTAGATGTGGTGCGCCACACAAAGCCCTCCTCTGAGATTTGTCACATTGATGAATGCAGAACAAATCAAACACCTGGAAACCAGTTTATAATCTGCTATATAAAACCCTTGTATAGGTTTCTTTGATCAGAACGTTAGGGGTTCTTCTCCCCTGAACCTGAATTGGTTCCATATAGAACCCTACATTAATAAATAAGAAGTTGTTCTTAACTTACTTGCCTAGTTAATTAAAGGTAAATATATATGGTGTAATTTATGAATTATGGCTACTAATGAATAATACGATTTTTAGCTAAGAATATAATATATTAAACAGCAACAAAAAAAAGAACAGCGACATAGTTTTGAGATTTTATGGTCATTATAGTTTGGAAATATGCACTGGTGGCCATGAAGGCATCTCTGTTTGAGTGATGGCCCACGTCAATCTCGGTACCAACTCTGTATTTTTGCCTGGCTGCTTCCTTAAAAAAAAAACGAAGGAGCAAAAACATTAGTTGATCTTCAGAAATAAGCATCCGTTAATCTGCCAAAATGAAGACAAAATGCTTTGTAGACATAATTATTATGATGTAGAAGAACAATTCCCATGCAGCAGCTGAAAGAAGGATCCTCTGACTCAGATAGCTGGGTTACTGTCAGACTGAGCAAAACGTAGATAGTGTTTTAAAAGTTATTTAATGATTATCTAGGCTATTGAATCACCAAGACGTATTATAAATAATTGATTATATATCATTTTGATAGCTATCAAAGCCTTCAAAAAGTATTCCTACCCCTTGACTTATTCCACATTTTGTTGTGTTACAGCCTGAATTCAATTGAGTTTTTCTAAGAGATTTGCACACCTGGATTGTACAATATTTGCACATGATTCTTTCTTCAAGCTCTGTCAAGTTGGTTGTTGATCATTGCTAGACAGTAATTTTCAAGTCTTGCCATAGATTTTCAAGCCGAATTAATTCAAAACTGTGACTAGGCCACTCAGGAACATTCAATGTTGTCTTGGAAAGCAACTCCAGTGTATATTTGGCCTTGTATTTTAGGTTATTGTCCTGCTGAAAGGTGAATTTGTTTCCCAGTGTCTGCTGGAAAGCAGACATAACCGGTAATCCTCTAGGATTTTGCCTGTGTTTAGCTCTATTCCATTTTTATCCCAAAAAACTCCCTTACCCTTGCCAGTATTGGTGCGTGGGTCGCTGGGGAAGCCGAACCAGAAAAAAATGCCATATTACAACCTATATGTTGTGATAATTACGTTGTTTTCTCTATAACCTGTTAGTTCGCATGCCTTGCGACCGTGATATATTGGCCTAAGTCCGAGACAATAAGAAGACACAGAATAAATTCAATCACAGCTTTGTTTCATCACAAAAACAGAGAGCAACCTCTCTCTGGTGAATTCCCGAAGCAAAGTGCATGTAACAAACAGTTACATGATCTACAGCATGGTCTAGAAAGTTAATGTTTCTGACATTTTCGGACTACAAAAAACAACTGCTTTAGAACCACGGAGAGTCACCACAAGTCGCAAAGAAAACAGGAGCTGCCACGACTATTCCAGGATCATTTCAACTTCAACATTTCAACATCAGCAAATCACCTCTGCTTTGTCTAATACAGTGACAACTAAAAGATACCAAAGCACAATTCAGTCCAATCAACGTGAGCGAAATAGGATGTGGCTAACCATGGTTCTGATTTGTGTGCGTGTGTGTGTGTGCATGCGTTTGTGCAAGTAGAAAAAACATTTTGACTCACCCTACGCCAACGCCATCCTTCTCTTTCATGTTGACGAAACAGTCTATGACTATGTCATACAGTACACGCTTTTAGTTTGTGTTGTCCTAAGCTACCTGGCTCAAGTGCTTGCTTGCTAGCCTAACTTATTTTCATGGGTAACATTAGCTAGATAACATTAGCCTTCTACATCTAGCTACATATTGAACTTCCATCCTGTCAGTCCAGGAGCATGACGTATGAATTTATGGTTGGATAAGAATCGCCGTTGTAATCATTGGCTAGTATGGAGAATTATGGCTAATTTAGGAAAGGACAAATTTTAGCTAGACAACAACACAATGCGATGCAACAATTAAAGTTGTTACTGTCAATAACATATTTATCTTGCCGTGATGTGATAGGAGTGAAGCCAAATCCAAATTGGCGTCCCTTGACAGTTTTTTTTGGTGCACCAGGACCATTCACAGTTGAGCTCACTCAGCTTAGCTCAACGCTGTGTGGCGTACCGCAGATTAGCCACCAGGGGGAGACTCGTCGAGGCCTGGTGACAGACGGAGTCTACATCACGGTGCGATGGCCAGGACTAATTGGGGCTGATTGTGGTTGGTGAGTAATCAAGGGGCTGATTGCTCACCAGCTGGACAAGTCCCATAAAGCTGCCAGTACATGGGGATGGGGACTGGGGAAGAGAGGTGACTTCCATATAGTCGTGTTCAGTACCAGAGATAATGGAGGGAGCTCGGTTTTGTTCCCCACCAGATACCGCAAGACCTCGGAGCCCAGACTGTGTCCCGGAGGAGGTCTCCTGGAGGAGACCTAATTCTTTTCTCTTTGTATGTTATTTAAATAAAACACCCTTGAAACCGAGCGAATACAATTTTGTCAGTGTCGGATCTGTGTAAACGTCTTGACCAAACCCACCTGGTCTGCCACAGCTGATTGGCTATTATTTTATGCTTTTTTTATCAAGGGGGGCCAAATGCTTGCTGGCTTCCCCTGCATTCAATGCTACAGGCGGCAACAATTTCATACACTTTATGACCAGGCAGCATCAGATAGATGGGCTACACATACAGAGACAGAGGGGTGCTGACCAGGCAGCATCAGATAGATGGGCTACACATACAGAGACAGAGGGGTGCTGTTTCACTTGCTCGGATGCTTTCTCCAGTGAAATACATACTCTTGTGAATTGAAGGAACATTATGAAAACACAGAGACTAAAGGTAAATTATTTTATATGTTGGTATTTCTAAAAAAAAATAATTAAAAAGCTACTTTTTTGGGGAAGCCTGGCTTTCCTTGCTTCCATGAATACATACCACTGGTCCTTGCCGATGACAAGCATACCCATAACATGATGCAGCCACCTGTATGCTTGAAAATATGAAGAGTGGTACTCAGTGATGTGTTGAGTTGAATCTGCCCCAAACATAATGCTTGACATTCAGGACATAAAGTGAATTTCTTTGCCACATTTGAGTTAGGAAGGATGGCTGTATCTTCGTAGTAACTGGTAGTGTTATTAATAACTTCACGGGCTCAGAGGGATATTCAATGTCTGCTTTTTACTAATAGGCACCTTTCTTTGCGAGGCATTGGATAACCTCCCTTGTCTTTGTGGTTGAATCTTTGTGGATGAATTTAATGAGGGACTGAGGGACCTTGTAGATAATTGTGTGGGGTACAGACATGAGGTAGTCATTAAAAAAATCATGTTAAATACTATTATTGCAACTTATTGACTTGTTCAGCACATTTTCACTCCTGAACGTATTTAGGCTTGCCATAATAAAGGGGTTGAATACTTATTGACTCAAGACATTTCAGCGTTTCATTTTTAATTAATTTGTAAAAACAATTCTAAAAGCATAAATCCACATTGACATTATGGGGTATTATGTGTTGGCCAGTGACACACAATCTAAATTGTATCTATTTTAAATTCAAGCTGTAACAACAAAATGTGGAAAAAGTCAAGGGGTGTGAATACTTTCTGAAGGCATTCCTTTCAGTCAGCCCACTGGGATCCTTTCCGTCAGCCCACTGGGATCCTTTCCGTCAGCACACTGGGATCCTTTCCGTCAGCACACTGGGATCCTTTCCGTCAGCACACTGGGATCCTTTCCGTCAGCACACTGGGATTCTTTCAGTCAGCACACTGGGATCCTTTCCGTCAGCACACTGGGATCCTTTCCGTCAGCACACTGGGATCCTTTCCGTCAGCACACTGGGATCCTTTCAGTCAGCACACTGGGATCACTCCTTTCCGTCAGCACACTGGGATCCTTTCCGTCAGCACACTGGGATCCTTTCCGTCAGCCCACTGGGATCCTTTCCGTCAGCACACTCCTTTCCGTCAGCACACTGGGATCCTTTCCGTCAGCACACTGGGATCCTTTCCGTCAGCACACTGGGATCCTTTCCGTCAGCACACTGGGATCCTTTCCTTTCAGTCAGCACACTGGGATCCTTTCCGTCAGCACACTGGGATCCTTTCCGTCAGCCCACTGGGATCCTTTCCGTCAGCACACTGGGATCCTTTCAGTCAGCACACTGGGATCCTTTCAGTCAGCACACTGGGATCCTTTCAGCACACTGGGATCCTTCCCGTCAGCACACTGGGATCCTTTCCGGGATCCTTTCAGTCACACTGGGGGATCCTTTCCGTCAGCACACTGGGATCCTTTCCGTGGGGATCCTTTCAGTCAGCCCACTGGGATCCTTTCCGTCAGCCCACTGGGATCCTTTCCGTCAGCACACTGGGATCCTTTCCGTCAGCACACTGGGATCCTTTCCGTCAGCACACTGGGATCCTTTCAGTCAGCACACTGGGATCCTTTCAGTCAGCACACTGGGATCCTTTCAGCGATCCTTTCAGTCATCACACTGGGATCCTTTCCGTCAGCACACTGGGATCCTGTCCGTCAGCACACTGGGATCCTGTCCGTCAGCACACTGGGATCCTTTCTGTCAGCACACTGGGATCCTTTCAGTCAGCCCACTGGGATCCTTTCCGTCAGCACACTGGGATCCTTTCCATCAGCACACTGGGATCCTTTCCGTCAGCACACTGGGATCCTTTCTGTCAGCACACTGGGATCCTTTCCGTCAGCCCACTGGGATCCTTTCCGTCAGCCCACTGGGATCCTTTCCGTCAGCACACTGGGATCCTTTCCGTCAGCACACTGGGATCCTTTCCGTCAGCACACTGGGATCCTTTCAGTCAGCCCACTTCACATCACTTGCATTCAACAGAGGTCAACAACAGTCTTCTTTTGGCTTCATGAAACATATCCCCCTCATCTGACTTCTCATGAGGCAGGCTTAGAGTGGCATCATCACCAGTTTAAAAGGTATTTAAAATGCATTTCAAGAAATTACTATTATCTAAAATGCTTAAAAGTATATACATGTGTGGTTTGGATAAAATTCACTAGTCCATTAACCTGCATAACTATCTACCAGTTTAGGTGTTCCTGACCTTAAGTTGTTTGCTACCGAGTTGGTCGCTCAGGTTTAAGCTAGGTGTGGGGAGTTAGATAGTTAGCGTTTCATTCACTCATGCTTTCTCCCTGGGTAGTAGTTCTAATCATGTTTTATTTGATACAGTCTGTCTTTTAAACTAAAGTGTACATTACTAAGTATGGTCATTTCAACTAATGAAGGCAATGAACTTAAATCATGTTTTCCATAGTGTTACCTGGTCTAATTAAGAAAGTAAAGTTATCGTAATTAAATGGTCATTCTCATTGGATAATAAGTGTGGGAAGGGTTAACGAGCAATGGTATAAATGCTGTCCTTTTCTCTCAGTTCAGAGTTGGATCCCGAGGGGTTTGTGCTGATTGAATGGAGATTGTGACAGCCGGTTAAATGGTGTACCTTGACAAGGCAAGAACAAGATGTAAGTCAGGAGAAGTGCAGTATTATCATAAGGAAACTTATACCTGGAATACAGAGGAGGAATTGAGGGGAAAAGAGAGACAGAGGAGGGTGTGTTTGAGTCGGTAAAAAATGGCTGAATAAAGGGACATGGTTTGTTGAAGAATGGTAGAAGGTGGAAGCAGAGTGAGTTGAAGACAGGAGGAGAAAGGAAAGTGAATGAGGGCGAAGTATCAGAGGTGGTAGGTGTGGTGAAGTTCTCTTAGCCGGAGGCTTGCATCGAGCATCAGGATAACGATGAGTCTGTGACTGTAGGAGTGAAATTTTTAGAAAAAGTGGACCCTTGCCTTTTTGGCTGATCCATTTGTGGTTTCAAGGTGGGCGAAAACAGAGTTGGGTGCTGTGGAATCGGTGAAGGTAACCAGAAGTGGTCTTGTGATAATTGTTTGTGTTTCCTCAGTCAGAGGGAGCAGGCGCTCCATGTTAAACAATTGGGGGGGCAAGAGATGTAAATTGTTTTGCTCTCAAGAAAGGGGCGCCCTTGAAATGAGGGATTACTGGGGTAGTGGTAAATGTGAAAGCTGACGAACTGAAGGGGAAGATTTCAGCTGCAGTAGGAGGGGATAAGTTTTAGACTTGCTATCTGTCATTTTTGTATCCTGAATGTTTCTGCTCTAGACAACTGTTTGTGAAAAGCCATGTATCCTGCAATCCTGCATCCTGTAATGAATTGAAGTACTGTTTTCGTACAATCATGGATTCCCACCTATCCCCTCCCTTGGCTACTCTGGGTCCGCAGTTCCTGACTCCACACTGAAAGAAACAATTAACGAATTGCCAATGTCATAGCTCTATTTGGCATATTCAAAAATGAACATATATTTGTAAGAGCTAGCTTATTAAGTGTCTAATGTTAGCTGATTCTGAAACAACCTTATCTATCTAGCGTATAGTTCATATGATTACGGTTTAATATGTTTGCATTAAATAATCAACTTTTCTTACCTTACAGGTCAAATGCAGCTGTTATTATCACAATATAAAATAATTTCTGGGTAACAATTAAGTACCTTACTATGATTGGTAGCAATCAAAATGATTAAAAAAAGAAACAAAAATAGCCTCTTAGCAAAGAGACATTTCTCAAGCAAGAACGCTGCTAGGACTGTCTGAGTGGGGAGGGAAAACTGAAAACTAGCTGTTATTGGCAGAGGTTTGGAACTTTCTTATTAACTCATTTACCACCAGGTGATGTAACCAGGCAGGCCAATGCTCCATCCCACCAAAAGAGGCAGAAATGTCAGGCAGTCTTTTCAAATAGGTCTAACACTAAAAAGGAATTATCATAATTTTCACACGTTCACCATATTATTCCAACTTCATAGCGAGGAAATGTATAAAATACAGAACAATTACGTTTTTGACTTGCACTGGGCCTTTAATAGATTCTAAAATAACATGCTTATTGGTAGGGTGTTTGCAACCACCGTCCTCTTGTGTCTTCATGCTGGAATGGCAGTGGATTCCTGGTGGACCGTTAGAATTAGAACAGTTTCAAATTGATTCCTGGTGGAATTAGAACATTTTAACTGACCAAAGTGTTCCATATAGTAGTCCTTTTATTTTATTTAAGAGTGTTTAAACAGTGTGTTGCGCTCTATACAAACAGTGAGACAGACCTGCCTAGCAGCGGAACGGACTTTGTTTACATAAGACAACACACCACAACTGTTTTAACCTAAGAAATACTTAGCTACATGTAGAATTAGCAAAAATGTCCATATTAATTATAGATTTCTTTGAGTTGTCTGGACTATTTTGAGGAAGTGATACTGGCTTTGTTCCTATGGTGTCTCCCATGGGGGACAAACATCAGTAATTGCCACATCTGCCACTGACACACCCCCTAAGACTGAAATCTTGTTTTTCTTAATGAGCAACAGAGAAACGCATGCGGAATCGGTGCATTCAGTGTTATGAATATGGAACACATGCTGCTACTTTCAAAAGAAGTTCAAAAGCAATTAGATGAAGGAATTATGAGAAACCCAAGTGGGAAAATGTGATTTCCACAGAGTCACACCTGGCTAGATGAGAATATCATGTTTATTCTCAAATTACATACTCACTATGAATTAAGGCTGAGACAAAGATAAAAACAAAACATAGCCCTCAGGGGACTCGTATTTGTTTGTCTGTGAGAATTGTGACGTGTGGATGCGCATATTCAGTGTGGATGCGCATATTCAATTTGAGTGTGATCTACGTTTATTTCATAGCATTAGGCATTAGGCTGTGATTTGACTATCAGCTGTTTACAATGAATGGAGATACATTTTGGGATTTCCTAACAGATCAGATGTTTATTACCCAAACTTTGGCAACCTAGTCCTGGGTTTTTGTCACCTGCTAACTATATGGTGGAGTTGAGCTCAGCCCATATTGGTGACCTTTCTTGTATTCTCTGATCTATCAACTTGACCATGCTCTACAACCTTCATCTTGAGAATAGTGGTAGTGTAAAGCTGGAAGTTACAGTGAGTGTGTAGAAGCCAGTGCTGTTCCCTAAAATAGATTCAATTCATAAGAATTACAAAATTCTGCTTCTGACAGAAGTGGATCGTTTAGGAGATGGTGTCTAGGAGCATTTTTTTTTTTTACCTTTTCAGTTTCTCATCGGCTATGTTGTTAACCTGGCAGATTGCCAGATTGCTCTGAAAGACTCTGTCAAATGAAGAGCGTGTCTGTCGACTGTCTGCATCCTTTTAGCTGAGAATGGTGCCTCTGTTGGGAATGGTGCCTCTGTTGGGAATGGTGCCTCTGTTGGGAATGGTGCCTCTGTTGGGAATGGTGCCTCTGTTGGGAATGGTGCCTCTGTTGGGATTGCTCTGTCAGCAATGTGAATGTGCAGCAACATGATATGTCCCTCTATTTATATCAAAGACAGTTTGACCCATAGCAAATTATCACAAAGGAGTTCAACAAACTATAAAACACCCCTCATCTTCATTAGACTTTTTGGAAAAACCTCTGCTTGAGCCCTATGAATTTCCATATGTACACAGGGTGACTTAATATACCCACAGCGTGAATGACAGTAACTAAGGGAAGTTTAGAATGGTTATATTAAAAGGGAGGCATATGAAATGAGAATATAAAACTAGCTTGAAATGACAGCATCAATACCACTGCCATGTCTGGATCCCTTAAACTGGGAGGCAACAGAGTTGAGTTGTTCAGTTGAAATATTGCAACATAAACACAGTTAGGTGTTTCCTGTGGTGTCAGTGTGAGATACTACTTCTGTAATTGATTTAAACCCCATCTAGATTCAATTTGAACGCTCCATCTGTCGGTCCCAGGGTATGTGATTAGCAATCTAGTCACTGCCAGGGGTTTGTTTAGGGGGCTGCCAGAGGTTTGTTTGGGATGGGGGTGGGCCTGGGACTGGGGGGTGTTGTTTAAAAATGATATTGTTTGTAATTGGTTTTATTGTTGCTGAAGTGACTAAATAAAAACAATTGTTCACAAAGAGCTCCTTTGGGATTTAGCCTACTTTAAGCCAAGTGTTTGATATGACTGCTGTGCACAGGGCTTAGGTTTCTCGTTTCCCGTCTCGATATTTACTCAGTGATACAGATAGTTAATTACTTATCAGCCTACCCTTAATCAATGGGACATTTTGAAACTCCCCCATCGATTGTTAGTGAAAATTACAGAAGGGTATTTATTTAACGCTAAGAGTGACAAAACTTCTGAGAGGACACTGTTCTGATGAAGGAGATGAAAGTAAAGGTTTCAGATATTTTGGCACCGCGTCCCAACAGAGGCACCATTCTCAGCTAAAAGGATGCAGACAGTCGACAGACACGCTCTTCATTTCCACAACAGCCTCTCTGATTCGACTTTCCATTTTCCATTTTCAATAATGTCCTCTCAGTATGAAAAGCAGCCACTCAGTGGCAGTAGATCTCTTGTTGTGTCTCTGGGTAATGACGAGAAGACAGAAGTCACAGAACATCACTTTTAGTGCAATGGCCTTGGAGGTAATAAACTTCTTTGCATGGGATTATGTACCAATAGGGGGTAGCTATCAGTACCAATATCAGGTAGGCATCTTATTTTGGGTGTCTGTGGCAATAGGCTACAACTTGAATATGAATTATGCAAAATGGTCTCTGCTTTGGAGTTTTTACCAAAGTTTTTACCAAAGTAATCCCAGTATCCAATAAGAATCCTACAAGCAGAACCATTCTCTTTCCCAGCTGGGTCTCATGTAGGCCTACAATACAGCCAACAATAAGCCACAATAGGCTGTAAATGAATGAGTTCTTCAATCACGATCAATGTGTTTGCACTGATGAATTCCGTCTTTAGAATTTCCACACACATTGCTAATTACAACTTTAAAAGTAATGTTTAGATCAATGTAATGAGTGCAAATTGATTTAGCCAACTGTTAATTGCTGACATGACTCTGTCTTTACCAAGATAATATAGCCCTGTGAATGACATGACGATTATATGCTAAATGATTTACATTTTGTCTCTTTTCTTTGAAGCTCTCACTTTGTTTCACATGCACCTGCAACAAGATATCTAAGATGCGGAAAAAAGGTTATGATCAACATTCACTTGTCAACCCGACTTTTATGGAAAGTGTTGTGATGTGGAAGGTGGCTTCAATCAGGAGTTAGCTTTAGCAGATAAATCATCAGGGAAAAGGGCGTACAGGTAGCTAGGTAGTAGCTAATTACAACTACATTTGTTAATGTAATTGAGTAGCTTTTCAGAGTACTACTTATTTTAGCATTTTCCCAAGTCAGTAATTTTACTTCTAATTGGGTAAAATTTCATTAAAGTAATAGTACTTATACTTGAGTAAGATATTTCAGTACTGATATATGGCAAGACATGTAATCTAATCTACTTCTATAATCACAATTGATGTTATCCCCCAGGTTAGCATAATCATGATAGATATAAACTCTGATATCATGACTGATGGGATCTATAACATCGGCGTAATCGTGGGAACAGTTTATCCAAACACGGAGTATTTCCTCTCTGGCATTGGTACTGGCACCAAACCTTTTCAAGATACATTTTCAATCACACATTGCTTGATGGTGAAAGACTGTACCAGTTTTTCTGGCTGCATTACGGAGTCTTGAGTTCCCGCCAGTGGCAGCCTGAGCCTCCCATCCCTCAATAACTATTTTTTCCCCCATCACAAAAACATCTACCACCTTTCTCCCTTTTCAAGTTCTATCCCCAGCTCCAATGTGCTCTCCTCCATCCTTCCTCATCTCTTTTCACCCCCCCTCCATCTCTCTAAATCCATCCAAACCACCCCCCTCCCCTGTCTCTGCCATCATCTCTGCCATCACACCCCCCCTACCATTGTGTTCTCTCACCATGCTCTCCAGGGCCATCTCTAGCATTTGTGGGCCCTAAGCGAGATTTTGCTGGGGGGCCCCCACCTGATGGTAAAACATTTGTAATGGCCCCCCTCTTGACGATGGAGAGAAAAGTACATTTCCTACAATTCTGCACATTTTGCCATGGCCTGTAGAGAAAATGTTTCAGTTTTAAACACTGAGTGCAGTCAAAAATATGATTTCCCATGGTTTATATATATTTCCACACTATAAGGTTGGAATAATACTGTGAAATTGTGAACATGATGATAATGCCCTTTTAGTAAGCTGTTTGAAAAGACCGCCTGACATTTCAGCCCGTTTTGGTGGGCTTTCCATGGTGACATCACCATGCGGTAAATTAGTTCATAGAACAATATAAAAAGAGTGTTCTAAATGAGTGTTCCAAACCTCTCTGCCACTCAGACCACTCCCAGACATTTCTAGCAAAAAGCTTGCTTGAAAAATGTATCTTTGCTAAGAAGCAGTATTTTGTTTATTTTTGACTATTTTAATTGAAACTATCACAGTAAGGTACTTAATTGTTACCCCGACATTACTTAATATTGAGATTTAAAAAACGGCTGATTGGACCTTTAAAGTAGGTTTTCTGCAACTCTACACATTTTGCTATGGGGCGGAGAGAAGACTTTGCAATTTTATAACACATTTCATGCAATTCTACCCATTTTGCCATGGGGTGGGGATACATTTTTGCAGTACTAAAACCAATTTCCTGCAATTCTACACATTTTGCAATGACTTATGCCATGTTAATATGATATCTGAGTGAGAATGACTGACAAAATCAACGTGGATCCCTGGATGACAGGGTCCCTGGGAACGTGCCCTGTGTGCCTGGTCAGTATTCGGCCACGATTACTAGAGACTTAGATAGCTGGCTAGACTAACTTCCAATCCCAAAATTTGGGGTCCGCAAACCCGAGTGGCTCAGTGGCTTAGGTCACTGCATTGCAGTGCTGAGGCGTCACTATAGCCCCAGGTTCGATAGTATCTGAACCAGGGGCCTCCAACTCATTCCAAGGAGTGCCTAGTATCTGGACCAGGAGCCTCCAACTCATTCCAAGGAGGGCCTATTATCTGGATCAGGGGCCTCCAACTCAATCCAAGGAGGGCCTAGTATCTGGATCAGGGGCCTCCAACTCAATCCAAGGAGGGCCTAGTATCTGCAGGTTTTTGTTTTTTTTCTTTTCAATTAAGACCTAGACAACCAGGTGAGGGGATTTCCTAACTAAGACCTAGACAATCAGGTGAGGGGAGTTCCTAATAAGACCTAGATAATCAGGTGAGGGGAGTTCCTAACTAAGACTTAGACAACCAGGTGAGGGGAGTTCCTAACTAAGATCTAGACAATCAGGTGAGGGGAGTTCCTAACCAAGACCTAGACAACCAGGTGAGGGGAGTTCCTAATAATACCTAGACAATCAGGTGAGGGGAGTTACTAACTAAGACCTAGACAACCAGGTGAGGGGAGTTCCTAACTAAGACCTAGACAATCAGGTGAGGGGAGTTCCTAACTAAGACCTAGACAACCAGGTGAGGGAGTTCCTAACTAAGATCTAGACAATCAGGTGAGGGGAGTTCCTAACTAAGACCTAGAAACCAGGTGAAGTTCCTACCTGAGGGGAGTTACAACCAGGGTGAGGGGAGTTCCTAACTAAGATCTAGACAATCAGGTGAGGGGAGTTACTAACTAAGACCTAGACAACCAGGTGAGGGGAGTTCCTAAC
The DNA here is from genome assembly GCF_018296145.1 of Oncorhynchus tshawytscha. NCBI lineage: Eukaryota > Metazoa > Chordata > Actinopteri > Salmoniformes > Salmonidae > Oncorhynchus > Oncorhynchus tshawytscha. The sequence goes on along the minus strand of NC_056434.1, from coordinate 12,602,242 downwards.
TAAGACCTAGACAATCAGGTGAGGGGAGTTCCTAACTAAGACCTAGACAATCAGGTGAGGGGAGTTCCTAATAAGACCTAGATAATCAGGTGAGGGGAGTTCCTAACTAAGACTTAGACAACCAGGTGAGGGGAGTTCCTAACTAAGATCTAGACAATCAGGTGAGGGGAGTTCCTAACCAAGACCTAGACAACCAGGTGAGGGGAGTTCCTAACTAAGATCTAGACAATCAGGTGAGGGGAGTTCCTAACTAAGACCTAGACAACCAGGTGAGGGGAGTTCCTAACTAAGATCTAGACAATCAGGTGAGGGGAGTTACTAACTAAGACCTAGACAACCAGGTGAGGGGAGTTCCTAACTAAGACCTAGACAATCAGGTGAGGGGAGTTCCTAACTAAGACCTAGACAACCAGGTGAGGGGAGTTCCTAACTAAGATCTAGACAATCAGGTGAGGGGAGTTACTAACTAAGACCTAGACAACCAGGTGAGGGGAGTTCCTAACTAAGACCTAGACAATCAGGTGAGGGGAGTTCCTAACTAAGACCTAGACAACCAGGTGAGGGGAGTTCCTAACTAAGATCTAGACAATCAGGTGAGGGGATTATTTTCTAATGAATCATCAATCAAGTACAAGGGAGGAGTGAACCTGAAGAAACTACAGCCTCCGTGGAATGAGTTTGACACGTGCACTAGACTATCCTGTTTTATATGCGCTGTTGCAAGCGGCTGCTACGAGGTTCACTGGCACAGGAAATCATTCCTTTGTCTGGATAGGCTAGAAAATGTGACGTGTTGCTCCTTAATCAAATATACGATTTCCTGTGTCTGTGAACCTCAGAGCTGTGCTTGCGATAGCGCATATGAATCGGAACCAGAGCTTTTAAGTGGTAAAGCAATTGATGTTGTGCCGTTCACAGAACCTGCTGTACACAGAAATATCGGTAGGAACTAGTCCAGAACCACTCAAGTTCTTGAGCAGTTCTGGACCGGTTCCGACCAATATTTCTGTGTACAGTGCTCTCTGTGAACAGTGCTCTCTGTGAACAGTGCTCTCTGTGAACAGTGCTCTCTGTGAACAGTGCTCTCTGTGTACAGTGCTCTCTGTGAACAGTGCTCTCTGTGAACAGTGCTCTCTGTGAACAGTGCTCTCTGTGAACAGTGCTCTCTGTGAACAGTGCTCTCTGTGAACAGTGCTCTCTGTGTACAGTGCTCTCTGTGAACAGTGCTCTCTGTGAACAGTGCTCTCTGTGAACAGTGCAACATCAATCTAGAATTAAGTTCTACAAATAAGTTATTGCTTGTAGAATCATTGAAGAAAGCACTCAAGTACACAGTGGTTCGACCTCTGTGTCAGCTCTGCCAAAGCTGTCATAGAGATATGGTCCTTGGCATCATGAACTCTGTAGCACTACCACACAAAAGAGAGTAGTGGCCATATGACACTCACAGCTTGTAAGGGAAATGTCACCATATATTTTGGGATCAAAAGGTAAACTATGAGCAACTTTGTGCCAACCTAACAAATGTGTTTATTAATTATGCATTGATACCAAACCCTTTCACAATATATTTTTGATCACAAAATTCTTGATGGGAAAAAAAACATTCCGCTGTTTAAATATGTTCTGAAATAATACACTTCAAGTGTTCCTGTTTTGCTGTTACATGTTGCAGCAAAGTGTACAGTACATACTGCTCTATCTAAATTATCTATCTACATGTTTTATCATCAGAAATTGAGGCATTGATAACACAAACTTACACATGTATCAAATAGCAGTGATTTACCACATGCCTAAAGAAGTGTCTGATAACAATGACTGTTTTGAGTGAACCTTTGGAACATGTAGTGCATCCCAAATGGCACCATATAACCTACAATGTGCACTACTTTTGACAAGAGCCATATAGGACCTGGTCATTAGTAGTGCACTATATAAGGAATAGGGTGTCATTTGGAACACGGGCGTGTCTTCAGGAGTTCTGTGTTCTGTTGGCTTGCTCCTGAGGGGATTGAGTCAACTCTCTCCCTTACATTCCAGGGTGTTTATTCTCTGAGTAATAACACTGCCCTTATGTTCCTTCACTTCTTTGCACTGCACTGCGTGTCCCTGTAAAATACCAAATGAGAGGTAGCATTCCTTAACGTTGATACCAGAACATAAACACCTTATTCATGACTCCAGAGTTTGGCTAAATTTGTGACCAATGCATAAAACAAAGCTGGTTTATAACTTTTCTTCTCTCCTCTGATTATTAAGAATGAAAGGGAGAGAGAAACATTTTGGATGCTCTATTGCTGGTTTTAAAGGTATTCTATTCTAGACTGGATGTTTAGTATCAGGTCATTAGTCTGATTCTGTAGGGACTAGTGAGACATCTAAGAGGATCCTATCACTGGCTCACTCACTAATCAGGGCATCTGACACAAGAAGCATTTGAGAGCTGTAGAGTTTTCAGTTTCATTGCATTTTATTCATTGACAAAATAGGGGAGAAATGTGAGCTCAAAGGAATTTCCTCTCTACTAATTGGCTTTGTAAGTTATGAAATAGGAATGAGTCACACGGATTACTGCATAATATATACTTTGTCTCCTAATAACACAGTCCCATAATTGATTATCTTCTCATTTCTGTTTTGAATAATGTCCTTTTCCACACACAAACTCATAATCCATATTCAGAGGTCTGGGATGCTGTGCCTGATGACAATAGTGGAGCTCCCAGCATCCAAATCAATGAGGTCATTATTGGTGGTATTGATTCTCTGTCCAGTCTGGTTCATATCATAACACTCATCAGACCCCTGTCTGGTTCATATCATAACACCCATCAGACCCCTGTCTGGTTCATATCATAACACTCATCAGACCCCTGTCTGGTTCATATCATAACACGCATCAGACCCCTGTCTGGTTCATCATAACACGCATCAGACCCCTGTCTGGTTCATATCATAACACGCATCAGACCCCTGTCTGGTTCATATCATAACACCCATCAGACCCCTGTCTGGTTCATATCATAACACGCATCAGACCCCTGTCTGGTTCATCATAACACGCATCAGACCCCTGTCTGGTTCCTCTTCATCATAACACGCATCAGACCCCTGTTTGGTTCCTCTTCATCATAACACGCATCAGACCCTGTCTGGTTCATCATATCATAACACGCATCAGACCCCTGTCTGGTTCATCATATCATAACACCCATCAGACCCCTGTCTGGTTCATATCATAACACGCATCAGACCCCTGTCTGGTTCATATCATAACATGCATCAGACCCCTGTCTGGTTCATCATATCATAACACCCATCAGACCCCTGTCTGGTTCATATCATAACACGCATCAGACCCCTGTCTGGTTCCTCTTCATCATAACACGCATCAGACCCTGTTTGGTTCCTCTTCATCATAACACGCATCAGACCCCTGTCTGGTTCATATCATAACACGCATCAGACCCCTGTATGGTTCATCTTCATCATAACACGCATCAGACCCCTGTCTGGTTCATATCATAACACGCATCAGACCCCTGTCTGGTTCATCATATCATAACACCCATCAGACCCCTGTCTGGTTCATATCATAACACGCATCAGACCCCTGTCTGGTTCATATCATAACATGCATCAGACCCCTGTCTGGTTCATCATATCATAACACCCATCAGACCCCTGTCTGGTTCATATCATAACACGCATCAGACCCCTGTCTGGTTCATATCATAACACGCATCAGACCCCTGTATGGTTCCTCTTCATCATAATACGCATCAGACCCCTGTCTGGCCACAGAGCCACTCGATGGCGATGGATTCATGGAGACAGCATGATCAGGAGTGCCTTGTCTGCATCCCAAATGACATCCTATTTATTCCCTATCTACACTGAGTATACAAAACATTAGGAACACCTTCCTAATATTGAGTTGCATCCCCCTTTTACCCTCAGAACAGCCTCAATTTGTTGGAGCCTGGACTGTTCAAGGTGTGGAAAGCGTTCCACAGGGATGCTGGCCCATGTTGACTCCACTGCTTCCCATAGTTCTGTCAAGTTAGCTGGATGTCCTTTGCATTGTGGACCGTTCTTGACACACACAGGAAACTGTGTGTAAAAATAAAATAAAAACAGCAGTGTTGCAGCTCTTGACACAAACCTGTGTGCCTGGCTAGGTTTGTGACAGTCATGACATTTTGTCAGCCTGTTATTGTCATGCTAAAGCCTGCCGGTCTCACCATAATTGACCGTTAATTAGCATAAACATGTTTAGCATCTCCAGTCCTGCACACATAAAAGCTGCCTACAGGCCACTGATGCTTTTGGAATGTCTACATTTAAAACAAAAGTATAAATCAATTTAACATACACCATCACACTAATAAATCCATTATTTATTTTAGTCAGGTCTAAAGAAACATTACATTAAGAAAATGTTTTTTTTTTTTTTAAATTTTTTATTTCACCTTTATTTAACCAGGTAAGCTAGTTGAGAACAAGTTCTCATTTACAACTGCGACCTGGCCAAGATAAAGTATTTCAGAAGATCAGAATATGAGTAGGCTTACTATATGTTATCTGGCTATGCTCCATGCCATATGCTTGTTCATTTAGCTGACAAGATATGCTTATAAGTCCCATTTCATTATACTATACTTTTTGATTTTATAGTAAGAAGAATATAATTTAACTTATAATATAGAAAGGATATGTTTCCCATTCTGGAGAGAATGCGCACATGAAGTGGCTATGTTGAGCGTAAAAGTGATTGTTTGAAATAGGTCCTATAAGCTAGACTGAGTTATTTGGCAACTTTAATTGTGAATGGCACAAACCTTAAAATGAAAACCTATATGGGCTGCATGATGCGACTATAGGCTATTGATGATTGGAAAAAGTAAAAAGAAGAAGCTTGCGCTCAGTTCCGTGCCTCAGGCTGCACAGCTGTTCTTTCATCAAGTGAACATATTTTCACCCATCAGACTGTACTCAACTGAATCTTGTCTTCTCTAATATGTACAATTTGTTTCAATTTAGAATGGTCCATTATTAAATGGGTAGGAACTGGGGAAAAATACATGTCACCTGTATGCACTCGAATATCGAATGGATTTCGTGCGCTTTCCCATCCTGTCAGTTTAAATGACACTGGGTAGGCTACTTCGGTTCTATAGCGGAGCTGTGCTTATTAATAAGAGCAGCTGAGAAATAAGTATATGAACACTTATTTCACTCCATGCATCAACCATTGTTTGAGGAGCATGCTCTCGCTGCGCGACAGGTGACATTCTGGCCAAATTCTGTATGCCATGGGCTCTCCAACCCTGTTGCTACAGCTACCAAGTGCTTAATTTGGGAAACCAAGTGAAATCTGTTCGGAAACATCAATAGTAACACGTTTTAACAATAAAACAATTTCACTAAACTGTTGACAGCCCGTCTGCGCGCTCTAGAAAGGAATGAAAGAGAGAGAGGAGGAGATGGAAACACGGTGAGATATTCTGTATTGCGAAAGGTAATGTGTCACCCAATTTAATTATGAAAATATTTTAAAAAATGCCCTATTACTAGGCTATTCAATTCGCTATAATTGGAGGCTAACTGTAAGCCTCCCTGCACAATCAATGAACCAACATACAGTATATTTTTGCCTGCGCTGGCGATGCAGATATGTGCTGGTGATGCAGATGGATTTATCCACTAATACAGGCCCAGTGGACTACATTTGTGGGGGGAAAAAACCCACAAAAAAAACATGTATTTCTCCCTCAGCAGCCCTACTATGCAGTCCACACTCCAAGGCGATTACTCTAATTTGTTTAATTTTGGGGTATAGGCTAGACCAATTATGTACCAAAGACATCATAAATCAGTTTGTTTTTTGTTTTTCTGCAATGCATAATATGCAGAAGGCTATGTATTGTATAAAAGCACAATCCTAATTTTAATTCAGTTTTCTTTCTTTGGTCTTGGGCTTCATAAGCCTATGTATATGCATAAGCCTTCAAATGTTTATGGGTGTTTTGAACTCATCATCACTTAAGGAAGAGCTGTCCATTTCATCGTGTTAGGCTTTGAAACAACAGCTTTGTCCTCAGGTCTCGAGGGAAGCCAAAGTAATTCCGCTACCCAAGAGTGGTAAAGCAAACTTTACTGGTTCTAACTGCAGCCCTATAAGCGCGCTGCCAGGTCTTAGCAAACTGTTGTAAAAAAAAATGTGTTTGACCAAATACAATGTTATTTCTCTGTAAACAAATTAACAACAGACTTTCAGCATGCTTATAGAGAAGGGCACTCAACATGTAGTGCTCTGGCACAAATTACTGATGATTGGTTGAAATAAATTGATAATAAGAAGATTGCCGCCACAGGGCAACTCTCTAGGCCCTCGAGTCTTTTCTATTTTTACCAATGACCTGCCACTGGCATTAAACAAAGCATGTGTGTCAGTGTATGCTGATAATTCAACCATATACTCATCAGCAATCACAGCTAATGAAGTCACTGAAACCCTTAACAAAGAGTTGCAGTCTGTTTTGGAATGGGTGGCCAGTAATAAACTGTTCCTGAACATCTCTAAAACCAAGATCATTGTATTTGGTACAAATCATTCCTTAAGTTCAAGGCCTCAGCTGAATCTGGTAATGAGTGGTGTTCCTCTTGGCCAAGTTGTGGAGACTAAATGACTTGGCGTTACCTTAGATTGTGAACTGTCATGGTCAAAACATATCAAATCAAATCAAATCAAATTTTATTTGTCACATACACATGGTTAGCAGATGTTAATGCGAGTGTAGCGAAATGCTTGTGCTTCTAGTTCCGACAATGCAGTAATAACGAACAAGTAATCTAACTAACAATTCCAAAAAAAACTACTGTCTTATACACAGTGTAAGGGGATAAAGAATATGTACATAAGGATATATGAATGAGTGATGGTACAGAGCAGCATAGGCAAGATACAGTAGATGATATCGAGTACAGTATATACATATGAGATGAGTATGTAAACCAAGTGGCATAGTTAAAGTGGCTAGTGATACATGTATTACATAAGGATGCAGTCGATGATATAGAGTACAGTATCTACGTATGCATATGAGATGAATAATGTAGGGTAAGTAACATTATATAAGGTAGCATTGTTTAAAGTGGCTAGTGATATATTTACATCATTTCCCATCAATTCCCATGATTAAAGTGGCTGGAGTAGAGTCAGTGTCATTGACAGTGTGTTGGCAGTAGCCACTCAATGTTAGTGGTGGCTGTTTAACAGTCTGATGGCCTTGAGATAGAAGCTGTTTTTCAGTCTCTCGGTCCCAGCTTTGATGCACCTGTACTGACCTCGCCTTCTGGATGACAGTGGGGTGAACAGGCAGTGGCTCGGGTAGTTGATGTCCTTGATGATCTTTATGGCCTTCCTGTAGCATCGGGTGGTGTAGGTGTCCTGGAGGGCAGGTAGTTTGTCCCCGGTGATGCGTTGTGCAGACCTCACTACCCTCTGGAGAGCCTTACGGTTGAGGGCGGTGCAGTTGCCATACCAGGCGGTGATACAGCCCGCCAGGATGCTCTCGATTGTGCATCTGTAGAAGTTTGTGAGTGCTTTTGGTGACAAGCCGAATTTCTTCAGCCTCCTGAGGTTGAAGAGGCGCTGCTGCGCCTTCCTCACGATGCTGTCTGTGTGAGTGGACCAATTCAGTTTGTTTGTGATGTGTATGCCGAGGAACTTAAAACTTGCTACCCTCTCCCTCTCCTTTCCATCGATGTGGATGGGGGTGTTCCCTCTGCTGTTTCCTGAAGTCCACAATCATCTCCTTAGTTTTGTTGACGTTGAGTGTGAGGTTATTTTCCTGACACCACACTCCGAGGGCCCTCACCTCCTCCCTGTAGGCCGTCTCGTCGTTGTTGGTAATCAAGCCTACCACTGTTGTGTCGTCCGCAAACTTGATGATTGAGTTGGAGGCATGCGTGGCCACGCAGTCGTGGGTGAACAGGGAGTACAGGAGAGGGCTCAGAACGCACCCTTGTGGGGCCACAGTGTTGAGGATCAGCGGGGAGGAGATGTTGTTGCCTACCCTCACCACCTGGGGGCGGCCCGTCAGGAAGTCCAGTACCCAGTTGCACAGGGCGGGGTCGAGACCCAGGGTCTCGAGCTTGATGACGAGCTTGGAGGGTACTATGGTGTTGAATGCCGAGCTGTAGTCGATGAACAGCATTCTCACATAGGTATTCCTCTTGTCCAGATGGGTTAGGGCAGTGTGCAGTGTGGTTGAGATTGCATCGTCGTCTGTGGACCTATTTGGGCGGTAAGCAAATTGGAGTGGGTCAAGGGTGTCAGGTAGGGTGGAGGTGATATGGTCCTTGACTAGTCTCTCAAAGCACTTCATGATGACGGATGTGAGTGCTACGGGGCGGTAGTCGTTTAGCTCAGTTACCTTAGCTTTCTTGGGAACAGGAACAATGGTGGCCCTCTTGAAGCATGTGGGAACAGCAGACTGGTATAGGGATTGGTTGAATATGTCCGTAAACACACCGGCCAGCTGGTCTGCGCATGCTCTGAGGGAATATAGATTCAATGGTTGTAAATATGGGGGAGAGGTCTGGCTAAAAAAGAGATGCTCTGTTTTTTTGACACCACACTCCCAAAAGCAAGTTCTGAAGGCTCTAGTTTTGTCTAATCTTGATTATTATCCAGTCATGTGGTCCTGTGCTGCAAGGAAAGACCTAGTTAAGCTGCAGCTGGCCCTGAACAGAGCAATACGTTTTGCTCTTAATTGTAATTGGGCTGATATAAATACTGTGCATGCCAGTCTCTCTTGGATAAGAGTTGAGGAGAGACTGACTGCATCACTTCTTTTTATAAGAAACATTCTGTTGAAAATCCCAAATTGTTTGCATTGTCAATTTACACACAGCTCTGACACACACTTATCCCATCAGACATGACACCAGGGATCTTTTCACAGTGCCCAAATCCAGAACAAATTCAAGAAAGCATACAGCATTATATAGAGCCCTTATTGCATGGAACTTCCTTCCATCTCATATTGCTAAAATAAACAGCAAACCTTGTTTAAAAAAAACAGACAAACCAACACCTCTCCCCTATTTGTCCTAGATAGTTTTTGTGCATGAGCTGTCCTTGAGCTGTTCTTGTCTACTGATGTTCTGTATTATGTCATTCTGTATTATGTTTCATGTTTTGTGTGGACCCCAGGAAGAGTAGCTGCTGCGTTTGCAACAGCTCATGGGGATCCTAATAAAATACCAAAACAAATACAGCAAAGACCATGTTTTACACTCAGTTTCAACCTGCTGTTGAACTTCTTTCTTCAAATTGATCACAGTGACGTGACTTTTAAAAGCCAGATACTGTTTGGATGATGTGTTTGATGTGATTTTCAATTGCATTTGCATTGATGTCAGAGTTGTTAGAGGGACAATAGAGCCCTGAGTACCAGGCCATTAGGACCTGACGGTCATCAGCAAGTTGGGTTCTGCCAAAGCATGTCCAGAGTGCATAAGAGGAGATTACCGTGACTCTGTATCAGTCTTAGATAGAAACGGCTGCACATTGGCAATGTTCCTCAGGTGGTAAAAAGCTATAGTCTAAAATGACACCTAGATTTTTTACCTGGTGTTTTATCATTATTGCAGCCAGATTCTGCCTGTGCTTTGGTTCCAATAACAAGTACCTCAGTCTCTTCTTGATTTAGCTAGAGGATGTTCAAATCAAAGTTTGTCACGTGCACTGAATACAACAGGTGTAGACCTTACAGTGAAATGCTAACTTACAGGCTCTAACCAATAGTGCAAAATAAGTATTAGGTGAATAATAGGTAGGTAAAGAAATAAAACAGTAAAAAGACAGTTGTGAGCCATCCAAGTATTTCAATCACTAATACAGTCTAATAATTTATCTGTGGAGCTAAAATCCTCTGGTGACACAAAATAAAAGTTGTGTATCGTCTGCGTACCAGTGGAAAACAATGCCATGCTTTCTGATAACACTACCAAAGGGTAACATATACAAACTGAACAGTACCGGACACAAAATCAACCGTGTGGAACGCCACGTGTGATATCTATTTTCTCTGAGTTATGTTTACCAAGGGTGACGAACTCTTTACCAGTTACATAGGTCTTAAACCAACTTAGAACTGGACTGGACTGGCCAACCCACCTCTCCAGTCTGTGCAGAAGGACATCACGGTCAACAGTGTTGAACGCAGCACTTAAATCTTAGAGTACAAGGACAGAGAGCTGTTTGACATCTGTGTTGGCTCTAAGATCATTTACCACTTTATCCCAGGCTGCCTCTGTGCTGTGGTGGGCATAACAATCAGACTGGATTTTTTTTAAATACAGTTGACACTTAAAATATAATTTAGCTGTTTGAAAACCAATTTCTCCATAATTGTGCTTAAGAATCAAAGGTTTGAGATTGGCCAAAAATGACTAAAAGCTGAAGAGTCTAGATGACTTTTCTTCAGAAGTGGTTTCACCATAGCAGTTTAGTGCAGTGGGGAAATTGCCTGTGAATAGGGAGTGATCAACAATAGCCTGCACTTCTTTATATATGCTATTAAAATCTGTTTTGAAGAAGGTGGTGGGGATAGGAGGAAGATGACAGGTAGAAGGCTTAAGTTGCTATATCACTTTGTTGAGCATGTCTGTCAACCAGGAAAATTAGTCCATAGTGCCTTTGCATGGTAGGCTAGGGCACATATCATCAAGCTTCTCATCAGGTCTTGCTTGACTGATGCCTAGCCTAAGGTTTGTTATCTTATCTCTGAAATAAGCCACAAACTCATCACATTTAGCTGAAGAGGAAAGTTCATAGGTTTGCGGGGGTACGATTTATCAAGCCATCAATGGTCGAGAAGAGCACTCTCATAATAATTGTGATTAATAGTGATCAAGTTAGAAAAATTTGCCCGTCTGGTGTTTCTAACTGCCAAGTTGCTCTCAGAATATCTTAATGGGCCTGCAACTTTGACTTTCTCCACTTCTGCTCTGCCTTTCTGCAATGTCTCTTTAATTGATTTGTTTCTTCACTCATCCAAGGGACTCTCTGTTTGGATGTGACCTTTTTCAACCTTACTGGAGCAATGGCATCAATGGTTACCCTTAATTTGCTATAACAGTGAACTACATCAGCACAAGAGGAATGGAGAATAGGTGATGTGTATTGTTCACACACTGACTATAGGTAACAATGTTGTAAAACATTCACAGTGGTGATCAGATAAAGCAACATCAACAAAAGAGTATATGTCATTGATATAACCAGGTCCAGAGTATGGCTGTGGTTATGGGTGGGCCCAGTAACATGTTGGATAAAGTCCATAGAGCTCAAAAGACACATAAATTCAATGGCTTTCGAGTCTGTCTCTTTGTCAACATGAATATTAAAATCACCCAACACAATGATCTTATCATAGTTCTCAACAATAGTTCAGAGAGATCAATAAAGAAAAGTGGGACAGTGCTTTGGTGGCCTATACAGGGTTATAGCCAGCACTGGTGGCTGACATTTAAACAGTACAACATGATGCTCAAAAGACCCAAAGTCGTCAAATGAAATATACTTAGAGCTGAGAGCAATAGTAAAAATGGAGGCTGCCCCCCCTTTTCTTTTCCCCAATTTTCTGATAGAGTATGAAAAGCTGTAGTCCGGGGGTGAGTCTTCAATAAGAGCAACATTACAGTCTGAAGACAGCCATGTTTCAGTGAGAAACATGCAATCAACCTTGCACTCATTCACGAGAAAGGTTTTACTAGTGATTGCGCAAAAATGGAAAATTGAATTATTATTATTCAATGAGTGTGGGCCACTCTGCTCCTGGGGTATCTGCCTCGAAGTAACCAATAGAACCAAATTATGAATGTTACAGCCAGGTTTTCTGAAAGTCTTCAATCTCAGAATGGTAGTATATGACAGTTTGTATAGAGTTAGAGGAACACAAATTAGGTTCATCACAATAACCATAGTGCCATTTCTACAGAAGTTGATATAGTTTCCAAATCCTCTGTTGCTTATGACAGGGACGACTGAAGCACTATCAGACCCTGTCCGTCAGTTTCGAAAACAGTTTGCGATGTTGCTGGAAATAATCATGGAACCCCTGTGGTTAGGGTGAATCCTGTCTCTTTTAAAAAGTGCTGGTTGCTCCCACAACAAATCAAAGTTGTCACAAAAGGAGACATTTCTATCATGGCAAAGTTTCTTCAGGTATGGCAATGAGTTGGCTGAAACGTTCTGAAACCCTTAGATACCACGGGAGGGGGCCAGAGATAATTATTATCTTCCTTGTGCTAACGAGGGTCTCCTAAAGCTAACGTCATTAAAACCTATGTGAGTGACGATGGTGTCAATATTGGAGCTGGGTCGTATCTTCTCGGCTAGATAAATAATTCTCGGCCAGACGGCCTCCCCAATCTCCTAAACCTTGTGAGTGTCCTGTCTCCCAGGGGCCGTGGAGTTAAGCTTAACATCTTTCCTTTGGATTGGTACAGATCAACGCCACCCAACTCATCGACAGCTTTGCCATGTGCGGCATTTATAACTGATATTTGGTTTGCCTAGGCAACAGCAAGGCCGGTGTACTTAGAAAGCAGGTTATCCCTTTCTCGCAGCCAAGCTTGCAACCGGAAGATCTCTTCCCTAAGCTGCTTGATGGTGGTGTATTTAGGGCAGACAAATCCCTGTCCATTGTTCAGTTCCACCTTATCTTCATCTTGTAAGTGTGTGGAGATCATCTCACACCTAAAACATTTGTGCCCAGCCGTGGATAAAACACTGGTGGGCTAGCACTGCTAGTGTTAGCCAGCTCAGTTTTCATGAGGGCTAGCAGCTAACTGCTACTTAACAAGAATCCAGAACATAAACTTGAGGTCCTAGCCGTAAAGGCTAACTGTGTCGTGGAATCTATAGAAATAAAAACTTCAGCTATGATTTAAAAATGATTTCATAATAACCGCAACAGCTCTACACCTGGCATCTACTATCATAACCCATCTAAAGGCACTTACATATTTAGTCTTGCCCATTCACCCTCTGAATGGCACACATACACAATCCATGTCTCAGTCATCTTAAGGCTTAAAAATCCTTCTCTAACCTGTCTCCTCCCCTTCATCTACACTGATTAAAGATGATTTAACAAGTGATATCAATAAGGGATCATAACTTTCACCTGGATTCACCTGATGAATCTATGTCATTGAAAGAGCAGGTGTTCTTAATTTTTAGTATACTCAGTGTATATTCCCCATTTCTATTCTATAGCAGCTATACACAACTGGAACTCAGTTGGGCTCTCAATTTACTGCTGTTGAGAGTTATAATGGTACAATGCACAAGGTGCAATTTCGAGATTTGGTAGTGCATGAGCAGTTATCCTATTGTTATGTCATTCACTGACAGACGTAGAGCTATTTATAACCTGTCAGAAATTTCCAGTTGATCAACTAACAGCCCATGTTAGCTGGTTAAATTACCTAAATCTTGGAGTTATCCTGACTAGATTATGTGCCCAGGGGCCTTGACACCCCAGGGGGCCTTCATTGATTTTCACCTATATCATATGAACACACATTAGACATTGCAAATATATAAAATTGCAGCAATTTGGTTTACTTTTCTGCCCCATGGCAAAAAGTGTAGAATTGCAGGAAATTAGCTTTACTACGCTGATACATAACAATATCCATCTGGACCTCTACCACCTAGGAAATTTGCGTGACCGGTCCGTTTCAAATAGTAGTTGAGTACCAATGCCCAGTAGACCAGGGTTCAGGTCAAAAGCAGTGCAATCTAAAAGAGGAATATGGTGCCATTTGAGGACACAGCCAATGTCAACCATCATGCATGGGAACTACTGGGGACACAGCCAATGTCAACCATCATGCATGGGGACTACTGGGGACACAGCCAATGTCAACGATCATGCATGGGGACTACTGGGGACACAGCCAATGTCAACGATCATGCATGGGGACTACTGGGGACACAGCCAATGTCAACAATCATGCATGGGGACTACTGGGGACACAGCCAATGTCAACGATCATGCATGGGGACTACTGGGGACACAGCCAATGTCAACGATCATGCATGGGGACTACTGGGGACACAGCCAATGTCAACGATCATGCATGGGGACTACTGGGGACACAGCCAATGTCAACGATCATGCACGGGGACTACTGGGGACACAGCCAATGTCAACGATCATGCATGCGGACTACTGGGGACACAGCCAATGTCAACGATCATGCATGGGGACTACTGGGGACACAGCCAATGTCAACGATCATGCATGGGGACTACTGGGGACACACCCAATGTCAACGATCATGCATGGGGACTACTGGGGACACAGCCAATGTCAACGATCATGCACGGGGACTACTGGGGACACAGCCAATGTCAACGATCATGCAAGGGATCCAGGTGGACAGAGGTGGTCTGCCAGTCACTGGGACGACAACCCAACTTGCGATGGGGGGAGGTTTAGTGGGTGGAATAGTGGAGAACAATTGGAGGTTTACTCAGTAGCAGTGCAAATATCATGACACAGCTATATGGGCACTCAATTATCTCCTTTGTCAAATAGCCCTTACACAGCCTGGAGGTGTGTTTAGGGTCATTATCCTGTTGAAAAACTAATGATAGTTGCGCTAAGCTCAAACCAGATGGGATGGCGTATCGTTGCAGAATGCTGTGGTAGCGATGCTGGTTAAGTGTGCCTTGAATTCTAAATACATCACCGACAGTGTCACCAGCAAATCACCCCCCACACCGCCTCCATCGGTGGGAACCACACGTGGAGATCATACGTTCACCTTTCTCGGCGTCTCACAAAGACACGGCAGTTGGAACCAAAAATGTTACATTTGGACTCATCAGACCAAATGACAGATTTCCAGCGTAAATAGAAATAGTAATCAAAACTGGATGGTGTTCAGAGATAGATGGGAGGGGTTGAAGGGAACTGAAGGGTGGGACTTCAAATATATATTTTTAACAAGATAACTAATGTAAAATATACTGTGTCTGTATAATGTCAATAGGCTCAGAACTTTTGTGAAACATCACAGCACAGTTGAAAAATATATGTCAATTAGAAATCAAAACTGGATGATCTTCAGAGATAGATGGGAGGGGTTGAGGACGGGACTAAAAACAAACAAAAGATAACTAATGTAAACTATACTGTGACCGTAAAATGTATAAAAACTCAGCAAAAAGAGAAACGTCCCTTTTTCAGGACACTGTCTTTCAAAGATAATTCGTAAAAATCCAAATAACTTCACAGATCTTTTTTGTAAAGTGTTTAAACACTGTTTCCCATGCTTGTTCAATGAACCATAAACAATTAATGAAAATGCACCTGTGGAACGATCATTAAGACACTAACAGCTTACAGACGGTAGGCAATTAAGGTCACAGTTATGAAAACTTAGGACGCTAAAGAGGCCTTTCTACTGACTCTGATAAACACCAAAAGAAAAATGCCCAGGGTTCCTGCTCATCTGTGTGAACATGCTTTAGGCATGCTGTAAGGAGGCATGAGGATGGCAGATGTGGCCAGGGCAATAAATTGCAATGTTCGTACTGTGAGACGCCTAAGACAGCGCTACAGAGAGACAGAACGGACAGCTGACAGTCCTCGCAGTGGCAGACCACGTGTAACACCTGCACAGGATCGGTACATCCGGACATCACACCTCCGGGACAGGTACGGGATGGCAACAACAACTGCCCGAGTTACACCAGGAACTCGCACAATCCCTCCATCAGGTGTTCAGACTGTCCGCAATAGGCTGAGAGAGGCTGGACTGAGGCCTTGTTGGCCTGTTGTAAGCCAGGTCCTCACCAGACATCAACGGCAACAACACTGCCTATAGGCACCAACCCACCGTCGCTGGACCAGACAGGGCTGGCAAAACATGCTCTTCACTGACGAGTCGCGGTTTTGTCACACCAGGGGTGATGGTCGGATTCGCGTTTATCGTCGAAGGAATGAGCGTTACACCGAGGCCTGTACTCTGGAGCGGGATCGCTTTAGAGGTGGAGGGTCCGTCATGGTCTAGGACGGTGTGTCAGAGCATCATCGGACTGAGCTTGTTGTTATTGCAGGCAATCTCAACGCTGTGCGTTACAGGGAAGACATCCTCCTTCCTGTAGGCTCATCCTGACATGACCCTCCAGCATGACAATGCCACCAGCCATACTACTCATTTTGTGCGTGATTTCCTGCAAGACAGGAATATCAGTGTTCTGCCATGGCCAGTGAAGAGTCTGGATCTCAATCCCATTGAGCACGCCTGGAATCTGTTGGATCGGAGGGTGAGGGCTAGGGACATTCCCCCCAGAAATGTCCAGGAACTTGCAGGTGCCTTGGTGGAAGAGTGGGATAACACCTCACAGCAAGAACTGGCAAATCTGGTGTAGTCCATGAGGAGATGCACTGCAGTACTTAATGCAGCTGGTGGCCACACCAGATACTGACTGTTACTTTTGATTTTGACCCCCCTTTGTTCAGGGACACATTATTCAATTTCTGTTAGTCACATGCCTGTGGAACTTGTTCAGTTTATGTCTGTTGTTGAATCTTATGTTCATACAAATATTTACACATTAAGTGTTCTGAAAATAAACTCAGTTGACAGCAAGAGGACGTTTCTTTTTTTTCCTGAGTTTATTTAGTATGTATAAACTGGAAGTAGAAGCCTAAGTGTTGTTGTCCATTCGTTTATTCTAATAAGGGGAGTTATAGGGTCAGGGGAAAATAAGAAAGCACACCTGCTCTTTCTATGACAGACTGACCAGGTGAATCGAGGTGAAAGCTATGATTCCTTATGGATGTCATTTGTGAAATCCACTTCAATCAGTGTAGAAGGAATTTTAAGCCTTGAGACAATTGAGACATGGCTTGTGAATGAATGTGTGCCAGACAGAGGGTGAATGGACTACTCAAAATATTTAAAGTGGAACTGACAGCATTTTAACATGAAATCTTATATAAAAGAATCTGTTCATATGCACCCTCAGGAAGAATATGACACCTTTTTGTTTACATATTCTGACAAGCCAGCACTTAGATATGGCAATTTTTATGTTTTCATTCATTCATAGAATGTTTTGGAATTACATATATAAAGGCATTTGAAAAATATCTATAGCAATATAGAGTGGGAAAGCAGCCGTGCGTTTGGACAATTAGACACTGATGTAAATCAAACCAAATAAGGAAATGTCTGGTCCAGGACCGGAATCTACACAGACTGGTAAGCGATAGGCCTACTGTAGCTCTGATTGGCTATATGCAAATAAGCCATAAGCAACAGTGCAACTTTAGGTCCTTAGAATGCGTTCGCCAAAAGCCATAAAATACACCTGAATGGATTTCTGCAAATACCACGGGAGTCCTCTTACACACTTCCAAGGTGCCTTCCCTCCTGGGAACAAAAACAGAATAACAAAATCACTGCGTCCTATTTACACAAACAGGACATACTAATATGCTCTCTGCAACAACCAACATAACCATACCAATCAACTCTCTCAACACAGGACACACTCATTTGTCTTATCTCAGCTATCATCTGTCTTCTGAGCAATAGAACACTGGCTTATATGGCTTATATTCAGAAGGAGTTGGTAATTGAAGACAGCTGTACCTGACGAGAGGGCAGGGTCAGCTCCAATCAGCAATGGGGCCGACCAATCAGCTGCTTGGGGGGAATTTCAGGAATCCATCCTGAAACACACACATAAACAAAACCACAGAAACTGGGGAACGTAACAGGAACATTAAATAAACGGTCTCAAACTTTTTCTACTAGTTGGCCATCAAAATTGCACTGATAAACGATGGGTGATGCCTGCTCATCCTTCTGCAGCTTGTCTGCCCATGCATGCTTGTCCCAACCCACGTCGTTTTGACAACTGAATGGGAACTTCCCTGCCTGCCAACCAATCTTATCAATGCTAAAATACATTTTATTGACAACTAAGGGTACGGTTGTAAATTGCCTCCAGTGTGTCAGAGTGTACTCTGGGTTGTTCCTAAATTCAGAGCATTGTCAGATTTTCTCTTCGTAAATTCAGAGCACACACTCCATTGACACTGAACGCTCTGGCCTAGCAGTAGGGTTGATCCGAGAATTCCCCACAACGGCAGTCAAGCATCCAAGCTAACTGGCTAAAGTTGGATAGCTTGCTAGCTACTTCCAGACACAAGTGAGAGAACACATCACTCTGGCCATTTTACTCATCCTAGCAGAGCTTCTTAGGATGTTTACATGTTATCTAGAGTGTTAGTGACTAACTGTGCTGCTGGAAACATTTAAATTATTTTTTTTGACGACATTTACTGATACCGGTCATATTCAGCGGGTGTTGCACGCTCATAAATTCATCAGGTATTCTGCATTCTGGCACACTTAGAATAGACTGCTCTGAAATCGGAGTAGTCATTCAAGTTCAGCATGCTCTAGCAAACAAGCTAGCTAGCAAAGCGATTTATATTTCTTTCTAGCTAACCAAATGACACTTGCGCCTCTAGCTGTAGCCACCAAAAAAAAAATATGAGGGTGAAAAGTAGGCCACTCACTCCCTACTCCAATAACATCCTCCCAGCAGCTAGCTACCTATTCAAGAGCAACATGCAAGTTAACTAACAAATAGCCTACCAAAATGTCAGAAATGATAACAGAAACATAACTAAATTAGGCACAAAAAACATTTCCTGTACCTCCTGTCAAGGGATCATTCCGCCATCTCGGACTGTAGCCTACAGTGAATTTTCTATATTTACGGTTAAGGTCGGGAACCTTCCTCAGATTTTCACTTTATCACTTATAGTCGTGCGGCCGTAGATGGGTTATTAGCAATTGCGTGCGGATCCGGGTGAACAAACAGCTGACCCGCACACCACTAACTGGGACAGTTTGTGTTCAGGACTTGTCTGCAAGCTTTGTGTACCACCCTAGAAAGGGAAGAACCTAGGAAGAAATCTAGAGAGGAACCAGGCTCTGAGTGGGTGGCCAGTCTTCTTCTGGCTGTGCCGGGTGGAGATTATAAGAGTACATGGCCAGATCGTTCTTCAGGATGGTCAAACGTTCATAGATGACCAGCAGGGTCAAATAATAATCACAGTGGTTAAAGAAGGTACAACAGGTCAGCACCTCAGATGTAAATGTCAGTTGGCTTTTCATAGCCGAGTATTCAAAGGTAGAGACAGCAGGTGCGGTAGAGAGAGATTTGCACATTGTTACAACACTGTATATAGACATAATGTGACATTTGAAATGTCTTTATTATTTTGGAACTTCTGACTTCTGTGAGTGTAATGTTAACTGTCAATTTTTATAGTTTATTTCACTTTAGTTTATTATCTACTTCACTTGCTTTGGCAATGTTAACATATGTTTGCCATGCCAATAAAGCCCTTAAATTGAAAGAGGAAGAGGGAGAGACAGGGTTGAAAACAGTTGGGGATCAGGTTTCCAGCAGAACCCTGAACCCCAACTGGATCAGCAGAAACTGGGGGGGGGGGCATACTTAAGTTCAAACAGGACACCAGATAAGACAGAAGAATTCCACCAGGTAAGACAGATTGACCCTAGCCCCCCGGCACATAGACTATTGCAGCATGCATACTGGAGGCTGAGACAGGGGGGATCGGGGGACACTGTGGCCCCGTCCGATGATACTTTCAGACAGGGCCAACCAGGCAGGATATAACCCCACCCACTTTGCCAAAGCACAGCCCCCACACCACTAGAAGGATATCAAGATATCAACAGACCACCAACTTACTTCCCTGAGACAAGGCTGAGTATAGCCCACGAAGATCTTCTCCACCGCATGGGCCCGAGGGGCGCAAGACGTCTGTGACTCAACCCACTCAAGTCGAGTATAGCGGGGGAAAAAGCCTGGCACGATGTGACGCACTCCTCCTAGTGACGGCATGGATGAGCACCAGTAATCCAGTGACTCAGTCTCCGTAATATGGTCAGAGGCAGAGAATCCCAGTGGAGAGAGGGGAGCCGGCCAGGCGGAGACAGCAAGGGCGGTTCGTCACTTCAGCGCCTTGCTGTTCACTTTTGCACACCTGGGCCAGACTACACTCAATTATCGGACCTACTGAAGAGATGAGTCAATAATGAAACCACAAATTAATTTTGGGTCCATGTTCTTCCACATAATAAATGCCTACATCCTTTGACATAGTCTATAAACCCTTTGCGTTAATCACAAATCAATGTTGACAACTAGTGTGACATTGGACTCATGACAAACTGCATGAGCAGGTAATAAAAGTCCATAAGAAGTTGTAAAATTACCAACAGTACTTTTTGACAGTCATCACCAGGGTACAAAAGCAAGTCTCTAGTCTAGCTTCTGTACATCCTGTGCAGTGGGGCGATGGATGTATTCCCTCCTCCTCCTCAGCAGCAGACTCTTAATAACACCTGAATAAGTGACATGACACCTTAGAGAGGCATGGGCTGCGTCTCATACGGCACCCTATTCCCTATATAATGCACTACTTTTGACCACTTTGGATCAGGTATAGCGCTCTGGTCAAAAGTAGTGCACTATATAGGGAATAGGGTGCCATTTGGGATGCACCTGAGGGCTTCTCTGGTGTGAACAGCAAGTAATGATGTGCAGCAGCGCCTAGGCAGGCCATTCTGTCTCTGTGTGGTGAGAACACAGGATCAGCAGTGGCCATGGTAGCTTCACAGGGAAGCTAATCACACTCGCTTTCCCCCTGCACCAACCAACAAATGGGCCTGCTGTAATATACTGACTACTCAGAGCTGGTTGGGAGACTGTAGTGGATTGAGAGAAATTGGGAAATGGCCTGTAATGCGAGCTCTTTGCCACTCATGTCTCGACGGGCTGCATCAGAGCAGTTTTTACTGGCTCTATTACGGAGTCTTGAGTTCCCGCCAGTGGCAGTCTGAGCGTCCCCTTCCTTCAAACCTCTCTGTCCCCATCACCCTTTTCACACCATATCTCCAGCCCCAACGTGCTCTCCTCCACCCTTCCTCATCTCTTTATCACCATCCTCCCCTCCCTCCATCTCTCTACTCCCATCCAAACCACCCGGACCTCTCTCCCCTCTCTTTGCCATAATCTCTCTATCCCCATCTCTAACACACCCCTCTCATCATGTGTTCTCTCACCATGCTCTCCAGGACACTTTTTGTTGCCTACAGAGGCTGCCGCTGTCGCACAGGGAACCCCGAATACCCCACCCGTTCTCCCATAATGCCACTGCTTTGAAAGGGGTAATTTGCAGACTGAGAGAGGCAAATGTTCATATCACAGGCTGCACTTAGCTAGGTCAATGAGACTAGCAGATGGGGTTATGTCAACCTATCAGAGTACATTATCAGACTGAAAAGGAGCAGGTGAAGGACTGCTAGGATAATGATATATGAGATTGGTGCATTCATTTACATATTTATGCAAAGAATAAATCAATCTAGAAAAGTCATCAAAAATTACCCCTCTCTGCTGGTATCATGCTCTGCTGCGAACCTTGAACGATGTTGGTTTTGATGACCTATTCCAACCTTAAAGTTAGTTAACTATTCCAACATTTGTCAGTTGAAGCTATGGCTGCTGTTAGAAACATAGAAGACAGCACACAAAGTACACAGTGGTTCCACCGTGTCAGGAGTCTGCGATTGAACCTGTCAGGACAGTCAGGAGTTTATCAAACGTTAACAGGGAACAGACTGATCCTCAGAGAAGAGCAAACATGCTGATTAGAATCTTTTGTCAAGGGGACATGGCTATAAGTAACGAGAAACATAACAGGGACATTTCAGAAACATTACAGGGATATTGTAGAAACATAACAGGGATATTGTAGAAACATAACAGGGACATTTCAGAAACATTACGGAGACATTGCAGAAACATTACAGGGACATTGCAGAAAGAGTGCACAGGGACCTAGCCTACACTGCTTCTGTCAGTGTTGGGAGAGGACACTCACTCACATAGGTTTAAAGAGCTACACTTGACATGACACCAGTGCTTACCTGCTTTCAGCCCCATATTTTTATCAAAAATAAATAAATGAATTTATATATTGCCTATTTTGCATGTTATTTTGGCATTAATACGTGTCACATTTGCAAACAATGTAAAAAAACAAACAATGTTGTTTATAAAACCAAATACAAACATGGTCTCTTTTTTGTTTTCTTGAGTAAGGCAGCTCCAAAATGCAGGTATTTCAGCCTAGCTCAGTGCTTTCTGTGGTGGGGCAACCCAGCAGAAAGTAGGAGCATTGCGCCTTGATTGGCTCAGTGTTCTGTCGCTCATGGGGACACTGTGTCACAGGCAAAGTCTAAGTGCTTAGTAAGGGTAGACATCAAACATTTAAGCCCTTTGGGTCCTGCCATAGAATTACATTAGAAGAGCCATTCCAAGATGGCTCAAGGTCATTGGCGACAGATAAAATGACGTCAAATCACGTTATATGTACAGTAGCTTTGATTGGACTGCCTTACAAACAGGACAACGGAGTGGATTCCATGCAGCGACTCAGAAAAAGAGGGAAACGAAGCGGTCTTCTGGTCAGACTCCGGAGACGGGCACACCGTGCACCACTCCCTAGCATTCTTCTTGCCAATGTCCAGTCTCTTGACAACAAGGTTGATGAAATCCGAGCAAGGGTAGCATTCCAGAGGGACATCGGAGACTGTAACGTTCTCTGCTTCACGGAAACATGGCTCACTGGAGAGACGCTATCCGAAGCGGTGCAGCCAGCGGGTTTCTCCACGCATCGCGCCGACAGAAACAAACATCTTTCTGGTAAGAAGAGGGGCGGGGGCGTATGCCTTATGGCCAACGTGACATGGTGTGATGAAAGAAACATACAGGAACTCAAATCCTTCTGTTCACCTGATTTAGAATTCCTAACAATCAAATGTAGACCGCATTATCTACCAAGAGAATTCTCTTCGATTATAATCACAGCCGTATATATCCCCCAAGCAGACACATCGATGGCTCTGAACAAACTTTATTTAACTCTCTGCAAACTGGAAACGATTTATCCGGAGGCTGCATTCATTGTAGCTGGGGATTTTAACAAGGCTAATCTGAAAACAAGACTCCCTAAATTTTATCAGCATATCGATTGCGCAACCAGGGGTGGAAAGACCCTGGATCATTGTTACTCTAACTTCCGCGACGCATATAAGGCCCTGCCCCGCCCCCTTTCGGAAAAGCTGACCACGACTCCATTTTGTTGATCCCTGCCTACAGACAGAAACTAAAACAAGAGGCTCCCACGCTGAGGTCTGTCCAACGCTGGTCCGACCAAGCTGACTCCACACTCCAAGACTGCTTCCATCACGTGGACTGGGAGATGTTTCGTATTGCATCAGACAACAACATTGACGAATACGCTGATTCGGTGTGCGAGTTCATTAGAACATGCGTTGAAGATGTCGTTCCCATAGCAACGATTAAAACATTCCCAAACCAGAAACCGTGGATTGATGGCAGCATTCGTGTGAAACTGAAAGCGCGAACCACTGCTTTTAATCAGGGCAAGGTGTCTGGTAACATGACTGAATACAAACAGTGCAGCTATTCCCTCCGCAAGGCTATCAAACAAGCTAAGCGCCAGTACAGAGACAAAGTAGAATCTCAATTCAACGGGTCAGACACAAGAGGCATGTGGCAGGGTCTACAGTCAATCACGGACTACAGGAAGAAATCTAGGCCAGTCACGGACCAGGATGTCTTGCTCCCAGGCAGACTAAATAACTTTTTTGCCCGCTTTGAGGACAATACAGTGCCACTGACACGGCCTGCAACGAAAACATGCGGTCTCTCCTTCACTGCAGCTGAGGTGAGTAAGACATTTAAACGTGTTAACCCTCGCAAGGCTGCAGGCCCAGACGGCATCCCCAGCCGCGCCCTCAGAGCATGCGCAGACCAGCTGGCCGGTGTGTTTACGGACATATTCAATCAATCCCTATCCCAGTCTGCTGTTCCCACATGCTTCAAGAGGGCCACCATTGTTCCTGTTCCCAAGAAAGCTAAGGTAACTGAGCTAAACGACTACCGTCCCGTAGCACTCACAGCCGTCATCATGAAGTGCTTTGAGAGACTAGTCAAGGACCATATCACCTCCACCCTACCTGACATCCTAGACCCACTCCAATTTGCTTACCGCCCAAATAGGTCCACAGACGATGCAATCTCAACCACACTGCACACTGCCCTAACCCATCTGGACAAGAGGAATACCTATGTGAGAATGCTGTTCATCGACTACAGCTCGGCATTCAACACCATAGTACCCTCCAAGCTCGTCATCAAGCTCGAGACCCTGGGTCTCGACCCCGCCCTGTGCAACTGGGTACTGGACTTCCTGACGGGCCGCCCCCAGGTGGTGAGGGTAGGCAACAACATCTCCTCCCCGCTGATCCTCAACACTGGGGCCCCACAAGGGTGCGTTCTGAGCCCTCTCCGCTACTCCCTGTTCACCCACGACTGCGTGGCCACGCACGCCTCCAACTCAATCATCAAGTTTGCGGACGACACAACAGTGGTAGGCTTGATTACCAACAACGACGAGACGGCCTACAGGGAGGAGGTGAGGGCCCTCGGAGTGTGGTGTCAGGAAAATAACCTCACACTCAACGTCAACAAAACTAAGGAGATGATTGTGGACTTCAGGAAACAGCAGAGGGAACACCCCCATCCACATCGATGAAACAGTAGTGGAGAGGGTAGCAAGTTTTAAGTTCCTCGGCATACACATCACAGACAAACTGAATTGGTCCACTCACACAGACAGCATCGTGAAGAAGGCGCAGCAGCGCCTCTTCAACCTCAGGAGGCTGAAGAAATTCGGCTTGTCACCAAAAGCACTCACAAACTTCTACAGATGCACAATCGAGAGCATCCTGGCGGGCTGTATCACCGCCTGGTATGGCAACTGCACCGCCCTCAACCGTAAGGCTCTCCAGAGGGTAGTGAGGTCTGCACAACGCATCACCGGGGGCAAACTACCTGCCCTCCAGGACACCTACACCACCCGATGCTACAGGAAGGCCATAAAGATCATCAAGGACATCAACCACCCGAGCCACTGCCTGTTCACCCCGCTGTCATCCAGAAGGCAAGGTCAGTACAGGTGCATCAAAGCTGGGACCGAGAGACTGAAAAACAGCTTCTATCTCAAGGCCATCAGACTGTTAACTTCTTGACGCTACCCATCCCATTAGCGGGATCATTTTCGTTCAGCAACCGCTGAATAGCATAGCGCAACAGTCAAATAATATTACAAAAAAATATTCATATTCATGAAATCACAAGTGCAATATTGTAAAACACAGCTTAGGCTTTTGTTAATCCACCTGTCGTCTCAGATTTTGAAATTATGCTTTACTGCGAAAGCAATCCAAGCGTTTGTGTAAGTTTATCAATAGCACAGCATAACATTATGTACACTAAGCATTTAAGTAGCTAGGTCAAGAAAATCAGAAAAGCAATCAAATGAATTGTTTACCTTTGATCTTCAGATGTTTTCACTCACGAGACTCCCAGTTACACAGCAAATGTTCCTTTTGTTCCATAAAGATTATTTTTATACCCAAAATACCTCCGTTTGTTTGTCGCATTATGTTCAGAAATCCACAGGAAAGAGAGGTCACGACAACGCAGACGTATATTCCAAATAATATCCATAATGTCCACAGAAACATGTCAAACGTTTTTTATAATCAATCCTCAGGTTGTTTTTAAAATATATATTCGATAATATATCAAACAGGTGTGTAGGTTTTTCAAAAACACCGGGAGCAACAATGGCCGCTTTACTCTGTAGCGCAAATCTCACTCTGAGAGCCCCCACCTATCCACTTACGCAATGTGATCTTTCACACAAATTTTTCAAAATAAAAGCCTGAAACTATGTTTAAAGACTGTTGACACCTTAGCCTCTTGCTCCTACTTGAGACGCAGACGTCCCAACTAGAGCTCTGGAAATGCAAATGCGCTACGCTAAACGCTAATAGTATTAGTTCAAACGCAAACGTTCATTAAAATACACATGCTTGGTATTGAATTAAAGCTACACTCGTTGTGAATCCAGGCACCAAGTCAGATTTTTAAAATGCTTTTCGGCGAAAGCATGAGAAGCTATTATCTGATAGCATGTAACACCCCAAAAGACCCGTAGGGGATGTAAACAAAATAATTAGCATAGTCGGCGCTACACAAACCGCACAATAAAATATAAAACATTCATTACCTTTGACCATCTTCTTTGTTGGCACTCCTTGATGTCCCATAATCAATACTGGGTCTTTTTTCGATTAAATCGGTCCATATATAGCCTAGATATCGATCTATGAAGACTGTGTGATAAACGGAAAAAAATAGCGTTTCATAACGTAACGTCATTTTTTTAAAGTTAAAAAGTCGACGATAAACTTTCACAAAACACTTCGAAATACTTTTCTAATGCAACTTTAGGTATTAGTACCCGTTAATAAGCGATAAAAATCATCAGGAGGCGATGTAAATTCGATAGCTGGTCGTCTGGAAAAAATGTCCGGAAAAACACCGGGCCAATACATCAAGTTGGAGGTCGGAGGGAATCGGTTCCCTTTGGTCGGTTCTACCAAGAATCAAATCCGAATCAAATGAGAAGACTCTATACATCCTGTCCTGTGGAAGCTGTAGGTACTGCAACCTCGGCCTCATTTAATACGGTTCACCTTTAACAATGGGTTGAAGTGGCGCATGGATATTTTTTTCCACTTTCAGTGATCAGATTTTCCTGCGCTTTTCGATGAAACAGACGTTCTGTTATGGTCACAGCCGTGATTTAACCAGTTTTAGAAACGTTAGAGTGTTTTCTATACACACATACTAATCATATGCATATACTATATTCCTGGCATGAGTAGCAGGACGCCAAAATGTTGCGCGATTTTTAACAGAATGTTCGAAAAAGTAGGGGGTAGGCTTAAGAGGTTTTAAACAGCCACCACTAACATTGAGTGGCTGCTGCCAACACACTGTCAATGACACTGACTCAACTCCAGCCACTTTAATCATGGGAATTGATGGGAAATGATGTAAATATATCACTAGCCACTTTAAACAATGCTACCTTATATAATGTTACTTACCCTACATTATTCATCTCATATGCATACGTATATACTGTACTCTATATCATCGACTGCATCCTTATGTAATACATGTATCACTAGCCACTTTAACTATGCCACTTGGTTTACATACTCATCTCATATGTATATACTGTACTCGATATCATCTACTGTATCTTGCCTATGCTGCTCTGTACCATCACTCATTCATATATCCTTATGTACATATTCTTTATCCCCTTACACTGTGTATAAGACAGTAGTTTTTTGGAATTGTTAGTTAGATTACTTGTTCGTTATTACTGCATTGTCGGAACTAGAAGCACAAGCATTTCGCTACACTCGCATTAACATCTGCTAACCATGTGTATGTGACAAATAAAATTTGATTTGAATTTGATTTGATTTGATTTGACTGATCATGTCAACATCTTACTTTCAAAGTCTTAGCCAGCAGTCATCATCATGAATCAAGCTGACAATCTACTGGCAAATCCTTTTTAATCCTTGTCATATGAAGATAAATAATGAAGAGAAATTATAGATTAAAGGTATCATTGCTCATCGGCTATAAACATTACACAACAAGTTGGAAATTGTAAATTAAACAATGAGTGGTTTGGAAGGAATCAGTGGCTATCTGCAAGCATTGCAAAGGAACCGATAGCCTGTTATTCAGAGGAGTGACTGTGTGTTCCCACCATCAATCCAGAGAATGCCAGACTTTGATGACAAAATTTGCCCACAAAAGACCGCCTCGCCACCTTCCTCCTTAAAGGCAGTAAATGAGGCTGAATTAACTGTTTTGCTGCCAGACAAGGCTCTGTTGATAGCCAGGTGTAGCAGTAGTAAGGTATTGGGTCTGCTGTTGGGATAACTTTATGTAGGATTGTGTTTCCTCTTCTCTTCCCCAATAAATGTATTTAGATTCTGGCCCTATTACCCACAAAATGTATATCATTAATGCATTTAGTCACCATTTTATCTCTGCAGGCTTTATATTTGAATGTATTTCAAAGCCAGCTCTTGAAAATAGTAGTTTGGATGTAGATGGTGAAAATCTATTGAATGATACTGAAAATGCTGGTCAGGAGTTTTCTTTTAGGAAATTCACTGATAAAGAAGTCCTGGATGCTTTGTTAACATTAGGCAAAAACAAATCTACAAGGGCTGATCATTTGGAGCCTGGTCTGCTTAAGTGTGCAGCACCCTTTATTGCTGGCTTGGTAGCCTGCAGTTTTTATTTAACATTGTTATCAGGAAGTATTCCAAAAGCATGGAAACCCATATATGTGCTACCACTGCATAAGGGCAGGATATAAATGCTCTGGACAACTATCGCCCATTTCAATACCAACTTGTTCATTGATCTGTCAAAGGTGTTCGACACTGTTGAGCATTCTGTTTTGCTGAAGAAATCATCAAGAGTAGGCCTGGGATATACAGCCTGTTTATGGTTTTAGAATGATCTTAGTGACAGAACTCAGATCATCTTGACAGATGGCAAAAGGTGTTCCTCAGGGTTCGATGCTGGGTCCATTATTGTTCACTTTGTATATTAATGACATAGGAAACACTGTTAATACTTGTAACATTCATCTCTGTGCCAATTACACAGTTTCGTATTCCTGTGTCACCCCAGTGCTGCAGGCCATTTGT
The DNA here is from genome assembly GCF_018296145.1 of Oncorhynchus tshawytscha. Taxonomy (NCBI): domain Eukaryota; kingdom Metazoa; phylum Chordata; class Actinopteri; order Salmoniformes; family Salmonidae; genus Oncorhynchus; species Oncorhynchus tshawytscha. The sequence continues at coordinate 12,573,391 of NC_056434.1, read as the reverse complement.
GAACTTCAGCATGACCTTGATTCAATTCAGAAATCACTTACAGATCTTACATTTGTGTTAAATACAAGTAAAACCAAGCTCATGCTGTTCTCTAGGTCCCTAAATGTTGACCCTGACGACCTGTATATTTGCTTTATAAATGGAGCCCAAATTGAACTTGCTTCTCAATATAAGTACCTGTGTCACGCCTGCTTCCACTCACCCTCCTTAGCGCTACGCACACCTGTCACCATCGTTACGCGCATCAGCGCTTCTTTGGACCCACGTGGACTCCATTACTTTGTTGATTGCTTCTTCTATATCTGTCTGTTCCTCAGTTTGATTCCTGTGTTAGCATTATTGTCGTTATGCATTATTGTCGTTATGTCCAGACGCTGTGCTTGTTTGTTTTATGTCAGTTATTTTTTAAATGTTCACTCCCTGTACTTGCTTCTCGTTTCCCAGCGTTTGTCCTCACAGAATGCTGACACCAATATTGGAAGCATCAGGGAGTTCTGTTTTTTATTTTGGTTGGTGACGTTGGGCCCGGACCAAGGGGGCCTCAGCTGGCTCGAGAGATTTCATTGCCTCGGCCGGCTCGACAGGCTCCCAACCCATATCATGCCTCAACGGGCTCTTTGGGCTCCCACGCCTCAATGGGCTCGTCGGGCTCCCACGCCTCAGCCGGATCGTCGGGCTCCCACGCCTCAGTGGGCTCGTCGGGCTCCCAAGCCTAAGCGGGCTTGTCGGGCTCCCACGCCTCAGCGGGCTCGTCGGGCTCCCACACCTCAGCCAGTTTATCTGTCTCCCATGTCTCGTCAAGCTTTCCCAGGTGGGATGCAGGCTGGCTCCCCTAGACGGGGGGACAGTTACTGTCACGACTGCTCCCCCTCTCTGGCGCTCAAGGGTGCCAGGCTGCCCATCATTACGCACACCTGTCACCATCATTACCCGCATCAGCGCTTCTTTGGACTCACCTGGACTCCATTGCTTTGTTGATTGCCCCTCCTATATCTATATTTTCCTCAGTTTATCCCCGTGTCAGCATTATTGTCGTTATGTTTCCCTGTCCAGATGCTGTTCTTTGTTTTATGTTGAATATTTATTAAATGTTCACTCCCTGTTCTTGCTTCTCGTCTCTCAGCGTCTGTCCTCACAACCTGGGTGTCTGGATTGATGACAAGTTGTCCTTCATAACGCATATAAAAAAATCTGATCCTAGATTGTTTTTTTATATAGAAATAAATCATGCCTTAGTATTAAAAATAGGAGAAAGATTGTTCAAACAAGTCTTCTCCCTGTATTGGATTTTGGGGATATTGTTTATGTGCATGCGTCAGCCTCTGTTTTAAAACCCTAGGACGCAGTCTACCATTCAGCAATACGTTTTATCACGGGGGACAATTTTAGGACTCATCATTGAAGTCTGTACAAAAATGTGGGATGGATCTCTCTGTCTGTAAGAAGAGAGCTGCATTCTCTTTTATTTATTTACAAAGCAATCTGACAGAAACTCCCTCTATATGTAACATCATTAATTAAGATAAGAATCATAAGTTATCAATCCCGTTCACAGGAACAGATACAACTAGAGATCCCTCCAGTCTCCACAGATATGAGGAAGTCTGCGTTATGTTTTTTGCCACTAATTTGTGGAACAATCTGCAGAGTTTACTGCAGTTAGATGTGCTGGTGTCACTCAGGCATTTTACATTATTGATTGAGGACCTCTATGTAGTTGAATGTGATTGCTTTTATTAAATGTACATTTTTATTGTGTTGAGTTATATTGTTTTATACACGTGTGTGTTGTTTTAATATTCTGTTTTTATTTTAATGTGTACAGGGCTCCCTTGTAAAAGAGAATTTTAATCTCAGTGTGACTCCTTGTTTAATTAAAGGTTAAATAAAATTTAAAAATGAAAACGTAGGCACTAACAGGTTGTGGGCACTGTTTGTCACCGTTATAGTGCAATTAATGTATTGTTTAGTGTTGTATAGTGGCTTTGATGGCATGCATCCCACATTCTTTTTGCCCCACCAAGATGTTCATGCTAAAATCGCCACTGCATGACACACCCACCTGCAGTTAGTATAAGATTCATTGAGATTGTGTGTTCATTAGTGGTGAATGCAGGATCAGGACCTGGGGACAAATTTTGTGAAATAACGAAGTGAATCATGGTCTGCTGCATGACCCTGGTGTGGTAAACCACATTATGTGCTCTGTCTTCTCCAAGGATTCCTTCCCATGTGGTCAAACCCAATAACGACTCAAAAAAGGGAGGAAAAACAGTTTGGTGTAAATTCAAGTACGGGGCTTCCAGCATTTCGAACTGTCTATGGGAGTTTTTCTCAAGGTTGGGACAACATCTCCATCTGCTGGTTTAAGAAGCACACTTCAACCACTGTTATTTCTAAAGGCTCGTATCAATCTCCACTCCAGTTGTTTGGGAACAAATTTAAAAAGGATGCATATCCTTCTGAAATGTAATTTTAGAGAAATATATTAATATATTAATCTACATTTTATTCGGTCAAAATCACTCGGTAGACTAGCTAAAGTACAAAGACTAGGTGATTGAAAATATACCTTTATTGTTGATGAACAGAGAACACACCTCGGTTATCACCCCTACAGTAGGGTCTATGGCAGAAACTGTCCCTACCTGGCCCGAAACCCGTTGTACATATAATGTCGGGGCCTGTAGGGCTGGAGTCGGGTCGCAGAGCTCTAGCGTCTATGGGAGACACACCCAGTTAGGTAGACCGGAACCTACCTTTTTTCCCAAACGGCCTGAGTGAATTATCTTAATTTATCCACCATCTTTGGAAGTACTACTGTCACCATGAACTATTGGAAGATTCTCAATTGGGCAAAAGTCTGTCCCCTCCTTGACTCCTCCGTCCTCCTCTCCTCCATGACCCGGAAGATGAAAAGTGGCTGCCATATGTAGGAGTGTCAATTTGTTAAAAGGTGAACGGAAGAGTGTCCTCCTCAACTCGATAGCCTCTAAAGATGGTGGATAAATAAAGATGGCCCATTCAGGTCGTTTACCATTGAATAAAATGGTCATTGACTGAATATGAAACCAGACAAAAGGAGCGAGTGAGATGTCTCGCTTCCTCTTTCATCTCTGTAGCCTCCCCCGCCGAGGAAGCACAAGGTCTCCTTCCACTGCTTAGCCGACAGGCGATTGGCCGACTGACTGATCATTTAGGAGTCATTTTCCCGGTGCACTTGGAACTATTGTTGGCCATAGACCACCCACACACTGCAAAATGTCCCACTATGCCAACAATCAGGGGTGGACTGGCCATCTGGCAGGTGGGCCTGTTGTTGTGTCTTTTGCATCATTAAAAGTGAAGACTGTTATTTTATCAAATCAATTCTCTGTAATTATTATTAGGTGATTAAACTAATCGTGTAAATGTAATTAACTACGTAGAAAGTCGGGGCACCAAATCTTCAGATTACAAAGTTATTTTAATATCTGATCAATTACTCTTCTTATTAACAAATTATTCTTTACCTCACGTTAGTCTCATTCCAAATGTCGTAAATTGTTGGTTATCTGCAAGAACCCAGCCTTTACTATGAATCATCCATACACCAATTGGCTTAATCATTTATTTACTAACTAACAAAAAAAATCTGAGAAATGCGTAAACAAACAAACAGTAGATATATGTTACTAACAAGGATAGGGAAGATTCCCTAGTGGGCTAGCCGATATGACGGCTTGGTGGACAAAGGGAAGTTGGTCTGGACTGAGCAAGAGCGGGAAAGACAAAAGTGGTCACTACCCACAGTTGATAATTACATTAATTGAAATGCTAATCCTTTGCACCTAACGCTAACTCATTCGGGAATAATTGCAATCAACATATATTTACGCTCAGGTGTTGTCATGACCTCTGTTGGAATCCGGTCCGTCTGCTGGAGTCAGTTCATCTGAGTCTCTTTCTCTCTCTCTCTCTCTCTCTCTCTCTCCCTGAAGATCAAAGTCTTTTGTGGTTAGAATGTATACTTCAGAGTACCATTCAGAAATGTTCACATAGAATAGATGTGGTTGTCGGTATTGTATTCGCATTCAAGGTTTACATAATTATTAGCTGCAGACTAGTAATTAGTACATAAGATTTACTCTTATTCTGTAGGGATCAATAGTCTCAGAGTTTAACCATTTCCAGCCGTGTAGCCAATGCTCTACGTGGTATGGTTAGGAATTTAATAACTTTTCACAATCACAGCACACGCTGTGGGTTTGCTTAGTCTAAACTCAAACCTGTGCCACCTCAGTTTCCATCGAGGTACACGTGGTCTGAAGAGGATTTCCTCAGGAGGGTTTTTATTCGTAACAGTAGAAAGGGCGGTTCTATGACGCTTGATCATGTCTGTGCTCACAGGGGCGGGCCAATGACTTTAACTTTAACTTCAACTTTAACCTCTTGAGTGTAGGGGGCAGTATTTTGATGTTTGGATGAAAAACATACCCAAATTAAACTGCCTATTTCTCAGGCCCAGAATCTAGAATATGCATATAATTGTCAGATTAGGATAGAAAACACTCTAAAGTTTCCAATATTGTCTGTGAGTATAACATAACTGATATTGCAGGCGAAAACCTGAGGAAAATCCAACAAGGAAGTGCTGTTTTTCCTGAAACCCCTTTGTTCCATTGCATGCCTTCCCTCCATTTAAAGGGATATCAACCAGATTCCTTTTCCTATGGCTTCCACATGGTGTGAACAGTCTTTAGACATAGTTTCAGGCTTTTATTATACCATATTTTGCAAATAAATTCATTAAATGTGATTTTCTGGATTTTTTTTCTCATTTTGTCTGTCATAGTTGAAGTGTACCTATGATGAAAATTACAGGCCTCTCTCATCTTTTTAAGTGGGAGAACTTGCACAATTGGTGGCTGACTAAATATTCTTTTGCCCCACTGTATGTGTTTCCTGTCCTGAGGTCACCAAATGAAACACACTTGTCATACCGTACCTTAAGTGTCCATGGACCATTCCCACCTTCTCACAAGTGGACATTTTCTTTCATATTCCCATTTTGGGGATTTAGGAGTTCGCCACATGAAATCCTTTGTTCTCTCTGCATTTTTCTCTCTCCATGACCAGGGGGAGAGAGTCTCTGCCAGGAATTTATTGCCTGAGATAACATAACCTGGGTGTAGGAGAGTGACAGAGAGGGGTAAGCCACTATCTATACCCAGAAAGGGCCACATCATGACACTGTCTCACTTGGGTATTTTGCACAAAAACTATCTGGATAATCATGGGGGCCTCAAGGGAAAAATTAGATGGTGTGGGTGCCTCAAGGAAAAAAATTGTGGTCCCAGTCCGTCCCTGCTCACAATCTAATCAAATGTAAATAGTCATTGTTCAACGTTCTCCCAAACTCACAGACCACAGTCCCATCAGATGGACACAAATGGCCACTATGTGTCAGAGCAAACCAACAGTAATATTTCCTAACACTCCTCATAACCTTCCATTTAAAAGGAGACAATAATTTGATTTGATATGATTTGATCTCCAGCACCTGCTCAGTGTCGGATGTAGGCAGGCTCAGTATTGGATGTGGGTAGTGTCATGACGTGGCCCTTTCTGGGTTTAGATTGTGGCTTCCCCCTCCCTCACTCTCTCCTACATCCAGGTTCTGTTATCTCAGGTCGTAAATTCCTGGCGGAGACTATCCCCCTTTTCATGCAGAGTGAGACCACAGATTTCACGTGGTCGAACTCTTAAATCCCCAAAATTGGAAAATGAAACTACATGTCCACTTGTGAGAAGGTGGGAAGGGTCCGTGGACACTTAAGGGACAGTTATGTTAAGTGTTTTTCATTTGGTTACCTCATGAAGGACAGGAAACACACATAATCTCTGAATGTGTAGATTTCTCAATTATGGTGTTTGCATCTAATTCTTGTATAAAATGAATAAGTAAAGATGAAACTATTTGTGAAATGATGCAATATGTTAACCTTTACTTTTGAGAGAATTGTATTCCCTTTAAAGTTGAACTAAGTCATTGCCCGCCCCCGTGAGCACAGACATGATCTGGCGTCATGGAACCGCCTTTTGTATTGTTACGAATAAAAACCCCTCCTGAGGGAATCCTCTTCAGACCACGCATAACTCGGTGTAAGTTGAGGTGGCACAGGTTTGAGTACCAAGACTAAGCCAACCCACAGCATGAGCTGTGATTGTGAAAAGTTATTGAATTCCTAACCGTACCATGTGGAACCTTGGCTACACGGCTGGAAATTATCGATCCCTACAAAATAAGAGCAAACTTAGATACAAAGTATTGTACATTTCTGAATGGTACTCTGAGATATCCATTCTAACCACAAAATACTTTGATATTCAGGGAAACAGAAAGAGAGAGAGAGAGACTCGGATGAACTCTCCAGCAGACGGACCGGATTCCAACAGAGAAAACAACAATGGCATACACCGTAAATATGTACTTGCAATTATTCTCGAATGAGTGGCCATTCATGTGCGAAGGATTAACATTTCAATGTATATAATTATAAACTGTGCAATGAATCCATTTTGTCTTCCTCGCTCTTTCTCAGTCCACATCAACTTCCCTTTGTCCACCAAGCTGTCATATCGGTTTAGCCCACTAGGGAATCTTCCCTATCATTGTTAGTAACCAATATCTACTGTTTGTTTGTTTATGCATTTCTGTCATTATTTAGTTAGTTAGTAAATACATGATTAAGCCACGTTTGGAATGAGACCAACGTGAGGTAAAGAACAATTCATTAATAGAAGTCTAATTGATCGAGTTATATTCTGAAAATAATCCATTTGTAATCTGAAGATTTTCCTTGGTGCCACAACTTCCTAATTAATTACATTTACATGATTAGTTTTATCACGTAATAATAATTACAGAGAATTGATTTGATAAAATAACAGTCTTCACTTTTAATGATGTCAAAGACACGACAGTAGGTTCAGTATTGGATATGGGTCGGCTCAGTATTGGATATGGGTCGGCTCAGTATTGGATATGGGTCGTCTCAGTATTAGATGTGGTTAGGCTCAGTATTGGATGTGGTTAGGCTCAGTATTGGATGTGGTTAGTGTAGTGGAAGAATTTGGGGTGAGCTGTTGTAACTTCTCAAGGAATATATTCTGTGTTGGACTGTGATATAATGATGGATAATAATGAACCCCTGTTATTATGTCTGCACCCTAACACAAGGCCATTATGTTCCAGAACTGTTACTCTTTGAGTTCTTCCCTGTGAAATCAGAGATAGATCTCCTCTGCAGCTTCTTGATTAAAGATGTTTCTATTATATCATTAAACAGTGTCTGTCTTAATCTTTGGATCGAGTTTTCCACAACATTTGGTGTCATGAGGTAAGAGTTAAGAGACCTTATTCCAAAATCTCTGTGAGGGACTGTCTGTCTGTGAGGGACTGTTTGTTTTCCAGCCAAGCCTTAATGGTGAAAGATCTCTTGTCCTCCTCATCCACAAAATGTTGGGGTTCAATTTGGCAAAACTATTTTCCTATAATAATGAATCTGACCGGTGAATGGTAGAATCTAAAGAAATTGATTCAGAATTGACATTGATCAATGGGAGTAAAACCTAAGGAAACTGGTTCGGAGGAATCTAAGGAAATTGATCCAGAATTGACATTGATCAATGGGAGTAAAGCCTAAGGAAACTGGTCCGGGGGAATCTAAGGAAATTGATTCAGAATTGACATTGATCAATGGGAGTAAAACCTAAGGAAACTGGTTTGGGGAATCTAAAGAAATTGATTCAGAATTGACATTGATCAATGGGAGTAAAACCTAAGGAAACTGGTTCGGAGGAATCTAAGGAAATTGATCCAGAATTGACATTGATCAATGGGAGTAAAGCCTAAGGAAACTGGTCCGGGGGAATCTAAGGAAATTGATTCAGAATTGACATTGATCAATGGGAGTAAAACCTAAGGAAACTGGTTCGGGGGAATCTAAGGAAATTGATCCAGAATTGACATTGATCAATGGGAGTAAAACCTAAGGAAACTGGTTCGGGGGAATCTAAGGAAATTGATTCAGAATTGACATTGATCAATGGGAGTAAAACCTAAGGAAACTGGTTCAGGGGAATCTGAGGAAATTGATTCAGAATTGACATTGATCAATGGGAGTAAAACCTAAGGAAACTGGTTCGGGGGAATCTAAGGAAATTGATTCAGAATTGACCTTGATCAATGGGAGTAAAACCTAAGGAAACTGGTTTGGGGGAATCTAAGGAAATTGATCCAGAATTGACATTGATCAATGGGAGTAAAACCTAAGGAAACTGGTTCGGGGGAATCTAAGGAAATTGATCCAGAATTGACATTGATCAATGGGAGTAAAACCTAAGGAAACTGGTTTGTGGGAATCTAAGGAAATTGATCCAGAATTGACATTGATCAATGGGAGTAAAACCTAAGGAAACTGGTTCGGGGGAATCTAAGGAAATTGATCCAGGGAGTAAATCTAAGGAAACGGATTTACATTAAATGCTAGTCATAATATGTATATAATTAAATACAAGCACAATATGTACTGTATAGCCGATTTCAGACATGAGAGGAAGTGTATTGAAGGATAGAGCATGTTTAATGAAGTTGGTAGAAGTAAGTGAGAAGGTTGAAGGTAATTAAAGGCATGTGACTGTAATTATTTGTTTTGTATTAGGACGGGTTGAGTATAGAGAGAAAGTGATTGACCAGTGGTGGAATTGTGGAATAGTGTCGGTTAAGAGACGTTGTTGGATAAAGAGAGATTAAGTAATAAAGGTGCATATAATGGTTTACTAGAGTTTTGATAAAGTAACAATTTAAAAAATGGTGAGAACCCCAAAAATGGAAGTTATTCGGTGTAATAATACAGGACTAAGAAAACAATTTGAAATGATGGGTGGTAAACCCTCGGAGAGTACCAATAAACCGCCGTCCCCTCCCCCAGCTCCTCCTACACAGCCTCAATCCCCACCACCAGTGGTTTTGTATCATCCACTGAAAATAGAAGCCCTAACAGCAGTCTTACACCGCTACCCTGCTTGAGTAGATTAGACCAAAATGACATCCTGTGTTATGACTGATGGTTTAGATGCCCATGGTTTCTCGAGCAGAATGACTTATATTTCAAGCACTCTGGAATGGCGTCTGATGCAGAGGGAGTTAACTGCTCCCTGGTATCAGTATATGTGTGTGGGTTACCAAAGAAGGCCTTTGAGCTACACAAACAAATGACTCCAGGTTGGCATGCTAAAACCCTACTGGAATTACTATCCTAGCTCAGCATTAGATGGAAACTATTAAGGATAAATCCACCAAAATCTACTGTGGATTACAGGCAGCTCAGCTGCAGGTTTACACGGAAGGGGCTTTTCAACCTGGGGGCTGCTCCAGGGGTCGTGGGCACGGGCGGAGTGACTGGGTGGCGACTACGGAGCAGCCAGAGGGGATAGGAGTAGGGATAATAGGAGTAGAGATAATAGGAGTAGGGATAATAGGAGTAGAGATAATGAGGGCTGTTTCTTTTGTCACAACCCCACCCACTGGAAAAATGAGTGTCCAAGTAGATTGGAACCGCAAAGACGAGGATACAGATCAGAATAGGGACGCCCCTCAGGGGAAACAACATCTTTAATACAGCAATACCCACAGATAAAAGAAGACCAATATAGCCCAAACATTATGGTAAAAATACAAGGGAAAGAAATTCCATTGTTGGTAGATATGTGAGCCACTACATCTACTTTTGGTAAAGTTACAGGACTTGACCTACCCCTAACCAACAAAACTATAAACGCTTATGGGATTTCCTCAAACCTCAGTAATACATTTTGAAATAAACACGCCCTGTTCAATAGGACCAATTCATGTTAAACATGATTTTCTGTGTTCACCCTCTCAACCGCTTAGGTTCTAAACCAATGTGTGAGTAGGCAACATTGAAAGACAGCGATAAAGACAGTCAAATTGAAAGATTCATGGTACTATCAGTTATCAAATTTAATGTGTGCTGACAGTATGCGAATGGTAATATGTTATTATTGGCTTTCAGATAGCACTCTAATAATGCAATATCTTAGTCATTTGAAGGATGGTAATATAGGCATAGTACTCCCAAATGTGCATTTTTAGGACTGATTAAGATGTAGACTAAGTACATGTTTATTTTTTCTTCAAGGTCCATTACCACGTTTCCTGATGAGTTTAACAATGATTCTGTCTCTCCCTTTGAAATTCTTCCTGAGACAGGTGCCTTGGGAGAGCAGTTAGTAAAACTCTGCAGTACTTGGCTGTTACGGGAGCACCCAAATTAAGTAAGGCCATTTGTTTGTTGTTGCCCTTTCATTTTTACCACACACACACCAGCATACACACACACAACCCCCTCATTTATACTTATGAATATTTGTTAGTGGTGTTAATACCATGCCTGATTTATCGTGTGGGGTTTTTCTCTTTGGGTTTAGTAGGTTCTGCACGGTTAGAAAGGACGCACCTTAAAGGGTACCCAAATAAAATGACTTGTGAGAAGGAGAGAGACAGGGTGCTACCACTAAAGGAGAGAGACAGGGTGCTGCCACTAAAGGAGAGAGACAGGGTGCTACCACTAAAGGAGAGAGACAGGGTGTCCTCGGATGGGTCCACAGTGTCTCCTGACCCCTCCTGTCTCAGCCTCCAGTATTTATGCTGCAGTAGTTTATGTGTCGGGGGGCTAGGGTCAGTTTGTTATATCTGGAGTACTTCTCCTGTACTATTCGGTGTCCTGTGTGAATCTAAGTGTGCGTTCTCTAATTCTCTCCTTCTCTCTCTCGGAGGACCTGAGCCCTAGGACCATGCCCCAGGACTACCTGACATGATGACTCCTTGCTGTCCCCAGTCCACCTGGCCGTGCTGCTGCTCCAGTTTCAACTGTTCTGCCTTCTTATTATTCGAACATGCTGATCATTTATGAACATTTGAACATCTTGGCCATGTTCTGTTATAATCTCCACCCGGCACAGCCAGAAGAGGACTGGCCACCCCACATATGCTCTCTCTAATTCTCTCTTTTTTTCTCTCTCTCGGAGGACCTGAGCCCTAGGACCATGCCCCAGGACTACCTGACATGATGACTCCTTGCTGTCCCCAGTCCATCTGACCGTGCTGCTGCTCCAGTTTCAACTGTTCTGCCTTATTATTATACAACCATGCTGGTCATTTATGAACATTTGAACATCTTGGCCATGTTCTGTTATAATCTCCACCCGGCACTGCCAGAAGAGGACTGGCCACCCCACATAGCCTGGTTCCTCTCTAGGTTTCTTCCTAGGTTTTGGCCTTTCTAGGGAGTTTTTCCTAGCCACCGTGCTTCTACACCTGCATTGCTTGCTGTTTGGGGTTTTAGGCTGGGTTTCTGTACAGCACTTTGAGATATCAGCTGATGTACGAAGGGCTATATAAATAAATTTGATTTGATTTGATTTACCACTAAAGGAGAGAGACAGGGTGCTGCCACTAAAGGAGAGAGACAGGGTGCTACCACTAAAGGAGAGAGACAGGGTGCTACCACTAAAGGAGAGAGACAGGGTGCTGCCACTAAAGAAAGTACAAAGGTTCCTTGAATTCCCTTATGGTATAAAATCATTTCCTTATGGAGTTACAATTATTGTAATTGTATTTGTTATTCAGATTTTGTTTATTTTTATTTCACTGGCAGTGTTTTGTTTTGGAGGGACACATAGGGGCGGCATGTAGCCTAGTGGTTAGAGAGTTGGACTAATAACCGAAAGGTTGCAAGATCAAATCCCCTGAGCCGACAAGGTAAAATTCTGATGTTCTGCCCCTGAACAAGGCAGTTAACCCACTGATCCTAGGCTGTCATTGTAAATAAGAATTTGTTTTTAACTGACTTGCCTAGTTAAATAAAGGTTAAAAAAAATCACAGTATGAGTCATGTGTCCCAAGGGGGAATGTTAAGTGGTTGTAGAAAAGTATGCAATCAAATTTACTACGATAACTGCACATATCTGTGCCCAATGTCTAATTTTTCAAGAACACAATGCATGAAAGCAAGTACCGACCTCTTTGTCTAGCCTATCAGTCCCCTGGGACTCTTTAATAAATATGTAAATTGATTTTGTTCACATGCCTGCCTGTAAAATAAAAAATATATGTTGGTAATGGTTGACAGCTATTCCAAATGTATTGAAGCCTTCCCCACATCAAATGAGGAAGCAAAGACTGTGGCTAAGTGCTTGTTACAAGACATTGTTACACGATTCGGTGTACCACAAAGTTTAGATAGTGATAAGGGGACACAACTTGAAGATAATGAAAGAACTACAGTGTATTGTGACATGATGCAAGTTAAGAGAAATGTGCACGTACCGTTTCACCCGGAAAGTTCTGGACTTGTTAAACACTATAATGGAGTTCTGAAAAATAAAATGGCAATATATGTGTTCAAACAGGATTTGCCTGGATGGATGTGCTACCCATCGCCTTGTTTTCAATGCGTTTCTACCCAGTCAGGAAAACTGGCCTCAGTCCACATGAGGTACTGATGGCCGATCCCATTAGGACCCCCACGTCACCACCAGCTGCAGTCCCAGATCTGCATCTGTTGGATGACACTATGATGAAGTACTGTATAACTCTGTATAGCCTTTGAAATCCAGGTGGAAAGGACCACATCAGATCGCCCTAAGTGCTTAGGTACTGTAGGTGGTAGCCACTGTAAACAATCTAGATAACGATTGGGGTTGAGATCTGTTTGCATGGGGAACATTGGAACTCTCATGTTGCAAGGTCTACTAAACCTGGTTGGAGTCGTTGTGCAATTATTCTGCCTGTTCTCATGCCTGATGACAATGGTTAGGAGATTATGTGAAACAGCAGTATCTCCTCCTCCCCAGATGGTCATGCCCACAGAAGTAAACTTGAATGACCTGATGGATCTCGCCACTGTTTCACCCTTTATTGGGGAACCAAATTGCCCTATTGGATATGATAGTGCCTACTGCCAGCGACATGACCTCGATCCCTATGAATAAAATTAAATAAAACTTTATTTGTCATATGCGCCGAATACAACAGGTGTAGACCTTACAGTGAAATGCTTAACCAAAAATGAAATTTTAAGAAAAAAAGTGTTAAGAAAGTATTTACTAAAATAAACTGAAGTTTATAAAACACTTTTTAAAATAAATGATAATAATAATTAGGAGCAACAATAAAATAACAGTAGCAAGGCTATGTAAAGGGGGTACCGGTATAGAGTCCATGTGAGGGGGCACTGGTTAGTTGAGATAATTGAGGTAATATGTACATGCATTTTGAGGTAAAGTGACTATGCATGGAGAATAAACAGATAGTGGCAGCAGTGCACAAATGGGGGATGGGGTGGGGACAACACAAATGGGGGATGGGGTGGGGACAACACAAATGGGGGATGGGGTGGGGACAACACAAATGGGGGATGGGGTGGGGACAACACAAATGGGGTGGGGGATGGGGTGGGGACAACACAAATGGGGGATGGGGTGGGGACAACACAAATGGGGTGGGGGATGGGTGGGGACAACACAAATGGGGGATGGGGTGGGGACAACACAAATGGGGTGGGGGATGGGGTGGGGACAACACAAATAGTCCAGGTAGCCATTTGATTAACTGTTCAACAGTCTTATGGCTTGGGGGTAGAAGCTGTTAAGAAGCCTTTTGGACCTAGACTTGGCACTCCGGTACCGCTTGCCGTGCGGTGGCAGAGAGAACAGTCTATGACTAGGGTGGCTGAAGACTTTGGCAATTTTTTGGGCCTTCCTCTGACACTGCCTGGTGTAGAGGTCCTGGATGGCAGGACGCTTGGCCCCAGTGATGTACTGGGCCGTACTCACTACCCTCTGTAGTGCCTTGTGGTCGGAGGCTGAGCAGTTGCCATACCAGACGGTGATGCAACCATACCAGACGGTGATGCTCTCGATGGTGCAGCTGTATAACTTTTTGAGGATCTGAGGATGCATGCCAAATCTTTTCAGTCTCCTGACGGGGAGGGTGGTATTTAGTCTCAGGGTCCATAGCTTAGTAATGAGCTTTGAGGGCACTATGGTGTTGGATGCTGAGCTGTAGTCAATGAATAGCATTCTCATGCATGTGTTCCTTTTGTCCAGGTGGGAAAGGGCAGTGTGGAGTGCAATAGAGATTGCATCATCTGTGGATCTGTTGGGGCAGTATGCAAATTGGAGTGGGTCTAGGGTTTCTGGGATAATGGTGTTGATGTGAGCCATGACCAGCCTTTCAAAGCACTTCATGGCTACAGACGTGAGTGTTATGGGTCGGTAGTCATTTTGGCAGGTTACCTTCATGTTCTTGGGCACAGGGAACCCCCCTTTTCCCCAGATTGTAATTATTAAGTTACCTTTCAGTAGTCCCATTCAGATCACTCCTTTCTGTGTAAAATGTCAATGCCAATTTCCCAGAAACCAGGAAGGTTTAAGTTCTGTCTGACAACAGCTCAGATATATCATGTATTGTGATGCTTATGGTTTCCATGGCAACAAATGGGGAATTGTGGTGGCTGAATTTAGGGTGAGCTGTTGTAACTTTTTAAGGCATACATTCTATGTTGAACTGTGATGTTATGCCTTTCATAGTCCTGTTATATCTACATCCTAATGTAACAGCTGTAAAATATACTTGGTGTATTTCACCGAAAATCCCTCATATTTATTTAAATGTATTATTTTAAGGTTATTTTGAGATATATTACATTACTTTCAAGTGTGAACTATTTTATTGTATTTATTTTCTAAATTGTGTTTATGCTGTGATGTCATCAACGGGAGCCATGCTCTTACTCCTCAGTTTGCTCAGAGCATGATGAGGAGAGGTATGTGTTATGTATGCTCCAGCCTTTTGAATACACATGATCACAAATGCACAGGAAAAGACAAGCAAAAGTTATATCGTCATTGATTTAGTGTTGCATTGCTGTTTATAGGAATATATAGTAATGTGAATGGGGACAATGTTCGAGTGCAACTTCACAAGGCTAGCCCAGCTACCGTTAGCTTTGTTGGGGGAGAGGGTCTCTTTCAGGTGCAGACATCGTGAGTTTTCTGATGATTTTCTCAGGGTGTGAGTTGGGGTGGGCATTCTATTCTCTATTATTTGTATTTCTATGTTTTGGCCGTGTAGGGTTCTCAATCAGGAACAGCTGTCTATCGTTGTCTCTGATGGAGAACCATACTTAGGTAGCCCTTTTTTTCTCAAGTGTCTTTGTTGGAAGTTGACTTTGTTGGAAGTTGACTTTGTTGGAAGTTGACTTTGTTTAGGGCACACAGCCGTCATGGTTTGTTTTGAAGTGTTTATTGTTTTGTTCTGCGTCTTTTCCAAAAAGAGAAAATGTACGCTCACCATGCTGCACCTTGGTCCTCTTCCTTCAACAGCCATGACAAGGAGAGGCAAATGTACTTCTATGGGAGTTCAGAACGGCAGCATTAACTTTTGCCTTGTATTTGTATCCATTCCATTCAGTCATTAAAGGAGAGATAACCGGTAGAATTGTGTCCACAGCCTTGTCTTCCACCTACACCTCACCAGAACACAACGCAGAGAGGTACCGGTACAGAGCCAGTTACACTAACACAAGGCCATTGTGTTCTGGAACTGTTACTGGTATAAATAACTGTTGTGTAACAATATGATTGTATTGTCACCTCTCACTATATAAGGGACATGGAACCATTTACTCTTAGAGTTCTTCCCTGTGAAATCAGAGGTAGATCTTCCCTGCAGCTGCTTGATTAAAGATGTTTCTATTATATCATTAAATAGTGTCTGTCTTAATCTTTGGATCGAGTTTTCCACTACAGTAGGCTCAGTATTGGATGTGGGTAGGCTTAGTATTGGATGTGGGTAGGCTCAGTATTGGATGTGGGTAGGCTCAGTATTGGATGTGGGTAGGCTTAGTATTGGATGTAGGTAGGCTCAGTATTGGATGTGGGTAGGCTCAGTATTGGATGTGGGTAGGCTCAGTATTGGATGTGGGTAGGCTTAGTATTGGATGTGGGTAGGCTCAGTATTGGATGTGGGTAGGCTTAGTATTGGATGTGGGTAGGCTTAGTATTGGATGTGGGTAGGCTTAGTATTGGATGTGGGTAGGCTTAGTATTGGATGTGGGTAGGCTTAGTATTGGATGTGGGTAGGCTTAGTATTGGATGTGGGTAGGCTTAGTATTGGATGTGGGTAGGCTCAGTATTGGATGTGGGTAGGCTTAGTATTGGATGTGGGTAGGCTTAGTATTGGATGTGGGTAGGCTTAGTATTGGATGTGGGTAGGCTCAGTATTGGATGTGGGTAGGCTTAGTATTGGATGTGGGTAGGCTTAGTATTGGATGTGGGTAGGCTCAGTATTGGATGTGGGTAGGCTTAGTATTGGATGTGGGTAGGCTCAGTATTGGATGTGGGTAGGCTCAGTATTGGATGTGGGTAGGCTCAGTATTGGATGTGGGTAGGCTCAGTATTGGATGTGGGTAGGCTCAGTATTGGATGTGGGTAGGCTCAGTATTGGATGTGGGTAGGCTTAGTATTGGATGTGGGTAGGCTCAGTATTGGATGTGGGTAGGCTCAGTATTGGATGTGGGTAGGCTCAGTATTGGATGTGGGTAGGCTCAGTATTGGATGTGGGTAGGCTCAGTATTGGATGTGGGTAGGCTCAGTATTGGATATGGTTAGGCTCAGTATTGGATGTGGGTAGGCTCAGTATTGGATGTGGGT
Organism: Oncorhynchus tshawytscha; assembly: GCF_018296145.1. NCBI lineage: Eukaryota > Metazoa > Chordata > Actinopteri > Salmoniformes > Salmonidae > Oncorhynchus > Oncorhynchus tshawytscha. The sequence goes on along the minus strand of NC_056434.1, from coordinate 12,556,609 downwards.
AGGCTCAGTATTGGATGTGGGTAGGCTCAGTATTGGATGTGGGTAGGCTTAGTATTGGATGTGGGTAGGCTTAGTATTGGATGTGGGTAGGCTTAGTATTGGATGTGGGTAGGCTTAGTATTGGATGTGGGTAGGCTCAGTATTGGATGTGGGTAGGCTCAGTATTGGATGTGGGTAGGCTTAGTATTGGATGTGGGTAGGCTTAGTATTGGATGTGGGTAGGCTTAGTATTGGATGTGGGTAGGCTTAGTATTGGATGTGGGTAGGCTTAGTATTGGATGTGGGTAGGCTCAGTATTGGATGTGGGTAGGCTTAGTATTGGATGTGGGTAGGCTTAGTATTGGATGTGGGTAGGCTTAGTATTGGATGTGGGTAGGCTTAGTATTGGATGTGGGTAGGCTTAGTATTGGATGTGGGTAGGCTTAGTATTGGATGTGGGTAGGCTATGTAATCTTTTCCTATACTGAATCATAGAAAACAGTTTGGTCCCACTGGAGGATGATATTTTTAAGAATCACCACCAAAACATCTTCAAACCATATCCCCTACAACCAGGGTCTATCCACATTTGTAATTTCTGTAATTTAGCGCCAGAGTATATCTATATCAGTAATGGGGATTTGTGTCATGCTAGAAATTGCTGCTCAGGAGATTAAAGTGTCAGACTATGATATGGAACATTGGCTGTTTCTCCTCTGACTCAATTTAAAGAGGTTTCACATCCTGACACATACTGTAACGCATCCACAAACTGTAGGCTTTCTAAGGGGAGAAAGTTTAGCATTGTTGAAAGGATTCCCAAGTCAAATATGCAGGACAAGACTGTTCATTATTTGTTTACCAAGTACCCCACCGTGGCACTTTTGGTCCTATAAAACCCATTTTCCAACAAGAACAAAGAAAGCTGAATTGAATGTAAATACAGTTTGTAATCACAAACTATATTTTGTATCACCCAAAACCTTATTTCCACCATATTTCCCAACCTTTGTTTATCGTCTGTATTTAACCAGGTAAGGTCAAACATAATCACCATGTCGCCCGAGAGTGTGATTACAGGGACTGGACAAATTGAGAACCAGGCTTGTTAAAACCCAGCTTGTCCTTTAAAGCCCTTCAATCCAACCGTTCCACTCCAGGGATGGTCATTGGTGTGCTGAGCACACGTTCCAGGTCTCAGGAGGACGCGGTGCAAATAGCATGAAATCCGAAGGGTCGTCTTTGTGGCCCCAACCTTTTTGGGATTCCACCTCAGCACTGGCTCTCATGGTGTAGAGGCAACATGAACAGCAAAGCAGGCAGCAGGCCAATATCCTCTCAGCAGCAGCCAGTACAGGAGAGCCACGGGAGGGCCTGGGTGGGAATTCTAAAACAAGCACTGTGCTCTTTCACCCACGAGGAGTGGACAGATAGCAAGCTGCGGCTCCTTTACTATGAATCAACCTGCAGGGTTGGGCTCGAATAGTATGCTCTCATCACTTTGATAGGCTCATTTGTACCATCCATGAACTATTAATGCTCTGTACTGTTAATATGCCTTTGGCTTTTTGTTTTGAAGTTTGGCTTTAGAAACAGAACGACTCATTGCTTAGAGTATTGCCATGCTGGTCTACTTGGCCCTTCTCTCAAGCCTCCATCTGCTTCAGAAGCCCCAGCAATTGTGTAGCCTCTTGCAATGCCTTAGATAAGGATATTGAAGAGATATACTACAAATGTATGCATACAATACAATAAACTTTCATATTTGTACAATACAAAAAGTGACTTTTCCAAAAGATGTTGGAAAACCAGAGAAAAAGTATGTTCAAACTGTGCAGCCATAGAACAGATAACATTTTCATATGAATAAATGTTATCCTTACATACAGTACATTTTAGTCTTTGGGTAATATACAGTAACAACATGCTCTTTTTGAAACATCCAGCGAATGGTTCTGGTATGAAACACCACATAAATTATCAACCTAGTACTAACACATTCTCGAGACACTTCCTTATGGGTATACACTGGCATAAATCAAGCCAAATTCCAATAAAATTGTATTGGTCACACACACATATTTAGCAGATGTTATTGCGGGTATAGATAAATGTTTGTACAAAATAATACAGTAGAATAGAATACAATATATACATATGAAATGGGTAAAGCAGCATGTAAACATTATTGAAGTGACCAGTGATTCCATGTCTATGTATATAGACCAGCAGCCTCTAAGGTGCAGGGTTGAGTAACTGGGTGGTAGCCGGCTGGTGATGGCTATTTAACAGTCTGATGGCCTTGAGATAGAAGCTGTTTTTCAGTCTCTCGGTCCCAGCTTTGATGCACCTGTACTGACCTGGTCTTCTGGATGATAGCGGGGTGAACAGGCCGTGGCTCGGGTGGTTGATGTCCTAAATGATCCTTTTGGCCTTCCTGTGACGCTGAGTGCTGTGGGTTTCCTGGAGGGCGGGCAGTGTGCCCCCGGTAATGCTTTGGGCAGACCGCACCACCCTGCGGTTTAGGGCGGTGCAGTTGCCATACCAGGCGGTGATACAGTCCGACAAGATGCTCTCAAGATGCTCTCAACTGCGCATCCATAAAAGTTTGTGAGGGTGTTAGGGGCCAAGCCAAATTTCTTCAGCCTCCTGAGGTTAAAGAGACGCTGTTGGTTATCAGGCCTACTATGGTTGTGTCGTCTGAAAACTTGACGATTGAGTTAGAGACGTGTGCAACCACGCAGTCATGGTTGAACAGGGAGTACAGGAGGGGGCTGAGTACGCACCCTTGTGGGGCCCCTGTGTTGAAGATCAGTGAAGTGGAGGTGTTGTTTCCTACCTTCACCACCTGGGGGAGGCCTGTCAGGAAGTCCAGGACCCAGTTGCACAGGGGGTTCAGACCCAGGTCCGAGCTTGATGATGAGCTTGGAGGGTACTATGGTGTGGAAGGCTGAGCAATAGACAATGAACAGCATTCTTACATAGGTATTCCTCTTGTCCAGATGGGATAGGGCAGTGTGCAGTGCAATGGCGATTGCATCGTCTGTGGATCTATTGGGGCGGTAAAGCCAATTGAAGTGGATCTAGGGTGTCAGGTAAGGTAGAGGTGATATGATCCTTAACTAGCCTCTCAAAGCACTTCATAATGACAGAAGTGAGTGCTATGAGGTGATAGTCATTTAGTTCAGTTACCTTTGCTTTCTTGGGTACAGGAGCAATGGTGGACATCTCGAAGCAAGTGGGGACAGCAGACTGGGATAGGGAGAGATTGAATATGTCCGTAAACACTCCATCCAGCTGGTCTGCGCATGCTCTGAGGATGTGGCTAGGGTTAACACTCTTAAATGTCTTATTCACGCCGGCCACGGAGAATGAGAGCCCACAGTCCTTGGGAGCAGGACACGTCGATGGAACTGTGCAATTCGCATAGCAGGCGAAGGGGTTTAGCTTGTCTTGAAGAAAGACGTTGGTGTCCGCGATGTGGCTGGTTTTCCCTTTGTAATCCGTGATTGCCTTGAGACCCTGCCACATACGTCTCATGTCTGTTCCATTGAATTGTGACTCCACTTTGTCTCTGCACCTACGTTTTGCTTGTTTGATTGCCTTACGGAGGGAATAACAACACTGTTTGTATTCAATCATATTCCCAGTCACTCTCCCATGGTTAAATGCGGTGGTTCATGCTTTCAGTTTTCGATTTTTGGTTTGACTAGGTTTTAATAGTCACTGTGGGAACAACATCCGCTATGCCCTACCTGATGAACTTAGTCCCCTTGTCCGTGTATACATCAATGATATTACCAGAGGCTACCCGGAACATATCCCAGTCTGCGTGATCAAAACAATCTTGAAGCATGGATTCTGATTGGTCAGTCCAGCGTTGAATAGACCTGAGCATGGGTATTTCCTGTTTGAGTTTCTGCCTATAGAAAGGGAGCAGCAAAATGGAGTCATGATCTGATTTGCCAAAGGAAGAGTGGGGGAGGGCCTTGTAGGCATCCTGGAAGAGAGAATAGCAGTGGTTGAGTGTTTTCTCAGAGCGAGTACTACAGTCAATGTGTTGATAGAACTACAGTAGCGTTTTCCTAAAATTTGCTTTGTTAAAATCCCCAGCTACAATAAATGCAGCTTCAGGATATGTGGTTTCCAGTTTGCATAAACTCCAGTGTAGTTCATGGAGGGCCGTTGTAGTATCGGCTTGTGGGGGAATATACACGGCTGTGACTATAACCGAAGAGAATCCTCTTGGGAGGTAATATGTTCTGCATTTGATTGTGAGGTATCCTAGGTCAGGTGAACAAAAGGACTTGAGTTTCTGTACATTATCACAATCACACAATGAGTAGTTAATCATGAAACATACTCCACTGCCTTTCTTCTTCCCGGAGAGTTCTTTATTCCTGTCTGCGCAATGTACTGAGAACCCAGATGGCTCTATGGACGGGGACAGTATAACTGGAGAGAAACACGATTCCATAAAACAGAGTATGTTACAGTCTGATGTCTCTCTTTGAGGTGATCCTCACCCTGATCTGGCCCCAAGTGGATTCTGTATGCGTCTATCAATGACTCTTAACATTGCACGTGTTTGTCAGTGCTAGTGTGGGTGGAACATCTACCATCTTTGAAACCATGATTGTGTGTTTTTAATTGCAGCAGTAAAGCAGCACTTGGGTGTATGGGGCCATGAGTTGCAACCCAAGCCCCTGAATCTCATGGGTGTTGTACAGTATACTATTTCTATTTTTTATTGTCCAGAGACTGAACATAGGCGAGTAATATACTCAGAAGCGGTGGATGGTTTGCCCGCCTCCTGAGTCGGACTAGAAGTCCACTCCGAATACCTCTACTCCACCGGTGGCATCTTGGAGCAGCCTCTGGGATACTTTAAATTGCCGTGGGAGGGTGCCAACAAACGATTAAATTCGGGAAAGTTGTATTCCTGGTCGTAATGCTGCTGAGTTACCACTGCTCTAATATCCAAAGGTTATTTCCGACTGTATGTAATAACACAAAAAACATTCTGGGCTAATAGTGTAAGAAATAACACACAAAAAAAACAAAATACTGCAAAGTTGCTTAGGAGCCAGAAGCAGAGCAGCCATGTCTGTTGGCTTCATCTTACTTGCAGCTACCGACTTCCTTGAAGTCTACTTATCCAGCAGCAGCTTGTACCAGTCCACTTCTTCCAGACACTCCCATATGGGACACAGGGAGAGGATGGGGAAAATCAGTTGGATTTTGGTGCAGGTCTACAATATGGTTACTGGTGTCCTTTGACAGCTCTTTGGTCTTGGCCATAGTGGAGTTTGGAGTGTGACTGTTTGAGGTTGTGGACAGGTGTCTTTTATACTGATAACAAGTTCAAACAGGTGCCAATAATACAGGTAACGAGTGGAGGACAGAGGAGCCTCTTAAAGAAGAAGTTACAGGTCTGTGAGAGCCAGAAATCTTGCTTGTTTGTAGGTGACCAAATACTTATCTTCCACCATAATTTGCAAATTAATTAATAAAAAATCCTACAATGTGATTTTCTGGATTTTTTTTCCTCATTTTGTCTGTCATAGTTGAAGTGTACCTATGATGAAAATTACAGGCCTCTCTCATCTTTTTAAGTAGGAGAACTTGCACAATTGGTGGCTGACTAAATACTTTTTTGCCCCACTGTACATATCTCCCTGGCATATTACATAATTTACGCAGCAGCATACAATACATTGTTGGACTCACCTTGTTGTGCTCTGCTCACTTGGGCAAATTTTGCCATCAAACTTTGTCATCAAAGTCTGGCATTCTCTGGATTTATGGTGCTTTCAAGACAACTGGGAAATCTGAAGAAAAAAAACAAGGTTGAATCATGATGACGTCAGTGATCTTCAGGTCGAAGCTCTAGAAAGTTCCAAGTCGGATGACCGTTCAAAACTGGAGCTTGTTTTTTCCCAGAGTTCCCAGTTGTCTTGAACTCACTGAAGTCTGACATTTCCCAGTTCCCAGCTGTTTTAATCATGGCAGAAGTCATGCTGGATTGACAGCATAGCCAATGTTGAATGTTTATAATTTTAGGCTTGGAAAAGAGACCCTCAAACCCAGACTTGGACCACACACCCACTCCACGGAATAGCAGGCTAGTGATTACTTTGCAATGCTTGCAGTTAGCCACAGATTCCTTCCAAACCACTCATTGTTGAAGTTGCGATTTCCAACGTGTTGTGTAATGTTTATGTCCAATGGCCAATGAGCACAGATTAATTTTATCTATAATTTATCTTCATTATTTCTCTTCAATAGACAAGGATAGAAAAGGATTTGCCAGTAGATTGTCTACTTGACTATGACTGCTAGCTTGCTAGCTAAGTTTTTGAAAGTATGATGTAGACATGATCAGTCTAATCAAAGCTACTGTAGATATAACGTGATTTGACGTCATTTTATCTGTGACCAATGACCTTGAGACTTCTTAGATGGGCACTTCTAATGTAACTCTATGGCAGCACCCAAGGGGCTTGAATTCTTTAGCTCTACCTGCAGATGATTTTGTGGTGACGTAGTGTCCCCATGAGTGACAGAACACTGAGCCAATCACGGTGCAACTAGAGAACATTACCAACCCCTATGCTCTGTATTTTCCACTGGCTGCCCCACCACCAGAGAAAGCACTAAGCTAGTCTGAAACACCTGAATTTTGGATCTACCTTACTCCAGAAAGCAAAAAAGAGAGTTCGTATGCGGCTTTATTAACTCAATTATATTTTATTTTTTTACATTGTTTAGAAACTGACATGTGACACATATTAATGCCAAAACAACATGCAAACAGGGGGAGGAAAAAATGCATAATCCTTTTTTTGCTAAACAGGTGGGGCTCAAAACAGGTGGTGCTCTTCCCCACCTGCCCTGAATGACGGGTCGCCACTGGTCCTGTGGACCGTTCTGTCTGTCTGTCTGACTGTTTATCTGGTATCAGGAGACAGCTGTAGCAGGTGTGTGTGAGCTGCTTCCATTGAGAGTGGAGGACGGGCTCCAGTCTGGCTGGTAGAAGTGGATGTCATACTTCTGGGCCCAGTTGGCGAACACCGTTTTCTCCGTGATGAAGCTGTGGTGGCCGCCGCTCTGGTTGTGCTCGTGGGAGAGATACAGGGAGCACTCGTCTGGGCCAGAGGGCTCATAGTAATGATACGGCACCGAGAGATGAGAGGGAGTACTGTGAAAAGAGGATGAGAAGAGAGAGGGAGAGGGAGAAAGGGGAATACAAAGGGAGAAAATGGAAGAGGTTGGAGACAGAGAATGGACAGGGGAGTGATGGAGAGATAGATTAACAGAGAGAAAAAGGGAAAGTGTGCATGCGTGCGTGAGAGAGAGAGAATGAAAGAATGAGGAAAGGGGTGTTAAACGGAGGGAGAGAGAGGGAAAGAGAAAGACAGAGAGATGAGAGAGATATCATAAAAATATTTCTTAGCCATGAGAGCCCTGTGCTCATCAAAGCTAGTCCCATGATCCCTGTGATGATCCTGAAAGTATTACACTCAGTAGACTCGGGCCTCAAGAGGGGCGTTTGAGCCAGCAGACAGAGGGGCGGTTGAGCCAGCATGAATCATTCAAACAGCAAAGGCATTTGATATGGTCCCATGGACCTGCCTATGGATATCAGCTTAATGTCTGAAGCTACTGTAATCCTCCATCAATCTACAGGCGGCAGACAGCCTAGCAGCATTCGGCCAGTAACCAAAGGTCACTGGTTCGAATACCCAAGCCGATAAGGTGATAAATCTGTCTGTACCCTTGAGCAAGGCACTTAAACCTAATTTGCTCCAGGGGTGCTGTACTACTACGGCTGACCCTGTAAAACAACACATTTCTAGTCAGGATATTCAGGACACAAGCAGGTACATTGTACATTTAGGTACATTTATAAAAAATAGTAGTAAAAGTTACCTATGGAATGTTCTATAATTTTAGTAATTAATGCTCAAATAAAATAAAAGATACAAATATACAATACCAGTCAAAGTTCGGACACACCTACACATTCAAGGGTTTTCCTTTATTTAGACTGTTTCCTACATTGTAGAATACTAGTGAAGACATCAAAACTATGAAACAGCACATGTGGAATCAAGTCGTAACCAAAAAAGTGTTAAACTAAATCAAAATCTATTTTATATTTGAGATTCTTCAAAGTAGCCACACGTTGCCTTGATGACAGCTTTGCACACTAACAACAAGCTTCATGAGGTAGTCACCTGGAATTAATGAAAAAAGTACTCTATCTAATCAACAATGTAATTATTTTCAATCAGTTCTGCAACTCTTCCAATTAATTACTTTTTTTCACAACTGCCAGCAGTTTGGACAAAGACATATTTACATAGAAAATACATATTTACATAGAAAAATAAATAACCCAAATATTATGGATATTTAATGCTGAAACGCTTATATGATAAACACCAAAGGTATTCACTAAGTGTTTAAACATTTTTTTTTATATATACAGTGGGGCAAAAAAGTATTTAGTAAGCCACCAATTGTGCAAGTTCTCCCACTTAAAAAGATGAGAGAGGCCTGTAATTTTCATCATAGGTACACTTCAACTATGACAGACAAAATTAGACAACAAATCCAGAAAATCACATTGTAGGATGGGATTTACCGTGGGGTAAAAATGATCACAAGAACGGTGAGCAAAAATCCCAGAACCACACGGCGCGACCTAGTGAATGACCTGCAGAGAGCTGGGACCAAAGTAACAAAGCCTACCATCAGCAACACACTACGCCGCCAGGGACTCAAATCCTGCAGTGCCAGACGTGTCCCCCTGCTTAAGCCAGTACATGTCCAGGCCCATCTGAAGTTTGCTAGAGAGCATTTGGATGATCCAGAAGAAGATTGGGAGAATGTCATATGGTCAGATGAAACCAAAATAGAACTTTTTGGTAAAAACTCAACTCGTCGTGTTTGGAGGACAAAGAATGCTGAGTTGCATCCAAAGAACACTACCTACTGTGAAGCATGGGGGTGGAAACATCATGCTTTCGGGCTGTTTTTCTGCAAAGGGACCAGGATGACTGATCCGTGTAAAGGAAAGAATGAATGGGGCCATGTATCGTGAGATTTTGAGTGAAAACCTCCTTCCATCAGCAAGGGCATTGAAGATGAAACATGGCTGGGTCTTTCAGCATGACAATGATCCCAAACACACCGCACAGGAAATGAAGGAGTGGCATCGTAAGAAGCATTTCAAGGTCCTGGAGTGGCCTAGCCAGCCATAGAAAATCTTTGGAGGGAGTTGAAAGTCCGTGTTGCCCAGCAACAGCCCCAAAACATCACTGCTCTAGAGGAGATCTGCATGGAGGAATGGGCCAAAATACCAGCAACAGTGTGTGAAAACCTTATGAAGACTTACAGAAAACGTTTGACCTCTGTCATTGCCAACAAAGGGTATATAACAAAGTATTGAGATAAACTTTTGTTATTGACCAAATACTTATTTTCCACCATAATTTGCAAATAAATTTATAAAAAGTCCTACAATGTGATGTTTCCCCCTCATTTTGTCTGTCATGGTTGAAGTGTACCTATGATGAAAATTACAGGCCTCTCTCATCTTTTTAAGTGGGAGAACTTGCACAATTGGTGGCTGACTAAATACTTTTTTGCCCCACTGTATATATTTTTATTTATTTATTTCACCTTTATTTAACCAGGTAGGCTAGTTGAGAACAAGTTCTCATTTACAACTGCGACCTGGCCAAGATAAAACAAAACAGTGTGACACAGACAACAACACAGAGTTACACATGGAATAACATGGAATAAACAATAAACAAGCCAATAACACAATAAACAAGTCAATGACAAAGTAGAAAAAAAAGTCTATATGCAGTGTGTGCAAAAGGCATGAGGAGGTAGGCAATAAATAGGCCATAGGAGCGAATAGTTACAATTTAGCAGATTAACACTGGAGTGATAATTGAGCAGATGATGAAGTGTAAGTAGAGATACTGGTGTGCAAAAGAGCAGAAAAGTAAATAAAAACAGTATGGGGATGAGGTAGGTAGATTGGGAGGGCTATTTACAGATGGACTATGTACAGCTGCAGCGATCGGTTAGCTGCTCAGATAGTTGATGTTTAAAGTTGGTGAGGGAAATATGTCTCCAGCTTCAGCGATTTTTGCAATTTGTTCCAGTCACTGGCAGCAGAGAACTGGTTGGAAAGGTGGCCAAATGAGGTGTTGGCTTTGGGGATGATCAGTGAGATATACCTGCTGGAACGTGTGCGTGTTGTTATCGTGACCAGTGAACTGAGATAAGACAGAGCTTTACCTAGCATAGACTTATAGGTGACCTGGAGCCAATGGGTCTGGCGACGAATATGTAGCGAGGGCCAGCCGACTAGAGTATACAGGTCGCAGTGGTGGGTGGTATAAGGTGATTTGGTAACAAAACGTATGGTACAGTGATAGACTGCATCCAGTTTGCTAAGTAGAGTATTGGAAGCTATTTTGTAGATGACATCGCCGAAGTCGAGGATCGGTAGGATAGTCAGTTTTACTAGGGTAAGTTTTGCGGCGTGAGTGAAGGAGTCTTTTTTGCTAAATAGAAAGCCGATTCTAGATTTGATTTTGGATTGGAGATGTTTAATATGAGTCTGGAAGGAGAGTTTACAGGCTAGCCAGACACCTAGGTACTTATAGATGTCTACATATTCTAGGTCAGAACCGTTTAGGGTGGTGATGCTAGTGGGGCGGGCGGGTGCGGGCAGCAAAGGGTTGAAAAGCATGTTGATGGTTTATTTTTTAGGATAAGGCCACACAGAGGGCCAAAGATAATAACAGACACCTCTAAAGTACCCAAAAAGACCAATACAAAATGTTAAGTTTCCAAAATTCTGGTAGTTTGCTGGTAAACTTAGAAAGTTTCCAGTAATATACCCTACCTTTGCAAATTTATATGCCAATTAATAATCTATTAGTACAATTGGGGTAATAATCCCTATCGGACAGCACTTCACAGAACCCAACCCACCTGCAGAAGTCCGGAGCCACCATGCCATAGACATTGACCCTGTCACACAGTTCCAGGGCAATGGCCATGGTGAACCAGCCAGTGGTCAGCCACGATTTAGAGGTCTTCCTGGATGAGGTGAATGGAGAAAAGACATGTTCAACAGAATGTACTGTATGATTCAATAGAATTGAATGTTAATCATGCCAAAACCTCCCTATGTAGTGCTCGCAGTGACATCCGTTCTGGCCAAGGCCCTCAATTTATTTGGTCATTTTTAATACCATAAGTTTTCACACTGCTATATTCCTAATTTACATGATTTGACATGAAAAGACGGTTTCAAGGCCGATAAACAGCCATCAAACTGGTGCCCCCTGTAATATGGAGCCCTCTCATCTACTGAGCCATCAAGGCTAGTTTGTCGGGGCTAGACCTGTCACACCTGCCGGCCATACCAGCCCCTCGCTGGAGGATATCCCAGATGACAGCAGAGCCAATCGTGTCTGGGCTCATCCTGTGTGCTGTTGGCAACGTCTGCCAGATAGAGTGCCAGGGAGAGTGCAAGCCAGTGAGAGTCTGGTAGGACCTGTAATCGGTTTCTGCTTCCAACTCTGACTCAGCGACATCATCTTGTGAGGCAGTGTAGTGCTTCTGTAACTTCCTGTCAACAGTTAATGAAGACACCATTTATCTTGTAGTATCATAGCATATGCATCTGTCATGTAGCTGCTGGAGCTAATTTGGATTGGTAGAGATAATCTGTCAGCATCTATTAATGATTAGTATGTTGGGTTGGCTCCCCATGACTTAAATGTTTAAGCGCGTCACTTACTGTAGGCTAGCTACCAAGCCTATGATGCTGTATCTGACTGACTGACTGACTGAGATGAGCAGACATTGAAATAGCACATGCCCAACATACACAGCAACATTGTGTATTCATACCAATTGGATGTACAGTTGAAGTCAGAAGTTTGCATACACTAAGGTTGGAGTCATTAAAACTAGTTTTTCAACCACTCCACAAATTTCTTGTTAACAAACTATAGTTTTTGCAAGTCGGTTAGGACATCTACTTTGTGCATGACACAAGTAATTTTTCCAACAATTGTTTACAGACAGATTAATTCACTTATAATTCACTGTATCACAATTCCAGTGGGTCAGAAGTTTACATACACTAAGTTAACTGTGCCTTTAAACAGCTTGGAAAATTCCAGAAAATGATGTCATGGCTTTGGAAGCTTCTGACATGCTAATTGACATAATTTGAGTCAATCGGTGGTGTACCTGTGGATGTAGTTCAAGTTCTACCTTCAAACTCAGTGCCTCTTTGCTTGACATCATGGGAAAATCAAAAGAAATCAGCCAATACCTCAAAAACGTTTTTTTTTGTAGACCTCCACAAGTCTGGTTCATCTTTGGGAGCAATTTCCAAATGCCTGAAGGTACAAATAATAGTAATCATCTGTACAAGTAAATACAAGTATAAACACCATAGGACCACACAGCCATCATACCGCTCAGGAAGGAGACACGTTCTGTCTCCTAGAGATGAACGTACTTTGGTGCGAAAAGTGCAGATGAATCCCAGAAAAACAGCAAAGGACCATGTGAAGATGCTGGTGGAAACAAGTACAAAAGTATCTATATCCACAGTAAAAAAAGTCCTATATCAACATAACCTGAAAGGCCGCTCAGCAAGGAAGAAGCCACTTCTCCGAAATGGCAATAAAAAATCCAGACCACGGTTTGCAACTGCACATGGGGACAAAGATCGTACTTTTAGGAGAAATGTCCTCTGGTCTGATGAAACAAAAATAGAACTGTTTTGCCATAAAGACCATCGTTATGTTTAGAGGAAAAAGTGGGAGACTTGGAAGCCGAAGAACATCATCCCAACCATAAAGCACGTGGGTGGCAGCATCATGTTGCGGGGGTGCTTGGCTGCAGGAGGGACTGGTGCACTTCACAAAATAGATGGCTTCATGAGGGAGGAAAATGATGTGGATATATTGAAGCAACATCTCAAGACATCAGTCAGGAAGTTAAAGCTTGGTCGCAAATGGGTCTTCAAAATGGACAATGACCCCAAGCATACTTCCAAAGTTGTGGCACAATGGCTTAAGGACAACAAAGTCAAGGTATTGGAGTGGACATCACAAAGCCCTGACCTCAATTCTATAGGACATTTGTGGGCAGAACTGAAAAAGCTTGTGCGAGCAAGGAGGCCTACAAACCTAACACAGTTACACCAGCTCTGTCAGGAGGAATGGGCCAAAATTCACCCAACTTATTGTGGGAAGCTTGTGGAAGGCTACCCAAAACGTTTGACCCATGTTAAACAATTTAAAGGCAATGCTACCAAATACTAATTGAGTGTATGTAAACTTCTGACCCACTGGGAAAGTGATGAAAGAAATAAAAGCTGAAATAAATAATTCTCTCTACTATTATTCTGAAATGTCACATTCTTAAAATAAAGTGGTGATCCTAACTGACCTATTAAATGTCAGGAATTGTGAAAAAACGGAGTTTAATTTTATTTGGCTGAGGCGTATGTAAACTTCCGACTTCAACTGTATTCAAATTGTATTGTGCTGCAAAGTGGGATTCAAATGTACTATTATTTTGTTTTTAAAGATGAATAGAAATTAAATAACAAAAATATAGTCGTTGCGCAAGTATTCAGCTCCCTGAGTGAATACATGTTAGAAACACCTTTGGCAGCAATTACAGCAGTGAGTGTTCTTGGATATGTCTCTAAGCGCTTTACACACCTGGACTGTGCAGTATCAGCCCTTTACTCTTTTCATAACTCTTCAAGCTCCTTCAAGATGTTGGGGATCATGGATAGACAGCCATTTTCAAATCTTGCCATAGATTTTCAATCAGATTTAAGTCAAAACTCAGAAACATTCACTGTCTTCTTGGTAAGCACCAGGGATTATTTGGCCTTGTGTGTAGGTTATTGTCCTGCTGAAAGGTGAATTCATCTCCCAGTGTGTGTTGGAAAGCAGATGAAGCAGGTTTTTCTCTAGGATTTTCACTGTGCTTAGCTCCATCCCATTTTATTTTATCCTGAAAAACTCCCCAGTTTTTGCCGATGTCAAGCAAACCCATACCATGATGCAGCCACTTGAAAATAAGGAGACCGTTACTCAGTGATGTGTTGTATAGGATTACAAACATAATGCTTTGCATTTAGGCCAAAAAGTGCATTTATTATTTTATTTTTCCAGTATTACTTTGGTGCCTTGTTGCACATAGGATGCTTGTTTTGTAATATTTCTATTCAGTATATTTGTACTCTTATTTTCACGCTGTCCTTCAAGTCATTATTGTGGAGTTGCTACAATGTTGTTGATCCATCCTCAGTTTTCTCCCATCAAAGCCATTGAACTCTTCAACTGTGGCCAATGGCCTCATGGAGCAGTTCATTCCTTTCCTGCAGCTCAGCTCCAGAGGATGACTGTATCTTTGATGTGTCTGGGTGGTTTAATACATAATCCACAGCATAGTTATTAACTTGACCATGTTTAAAGAGATATTCAATGTCTGATTTGTTATTGTTACCCATCTACCAATCACTGCGCTTCTATATCTGTCACGACTCCTACCGAAGGTTACTCCCCTTCCTGTTCAGATGGCGCTCGGCGGTTGTCGTCACCGGCCTACTAGCTGCCACTGATTCTTTTTTCCCCTTGTCTGTTTATTAGTTACACTTGTGTTTAATTAGGTTTATTAGTGGGGCTTTATTATCCAGCCGGCCCGCCTACTGGGTGTGCGGGAATATTCTCTGTGTACATTTGTGCACGACTGTAGGTCACGGTTGTCCGTGTATGTGTGTATTTTCTGGACTGCATTTGTTTGGGTTGGCGTGGGTTTCACCTGTGTGGTGAATTAAAAGCATCGCTACCCTGAACTCTCTGTTTCCTGCGCCTGACTTCTTCCTCCACTACACCCCGGGCATTACAATATCAGGCTTTTATGAATCTGTCAACCCCTATTATTTTACACAGAGTGAGTCCATGTAACTTATTACATGATTTGTTAAGCCACATTTTACTCCTCCATTTTAGATATCAAATTTGTTTTAATTAAAAAAAAATTTTAAATCCACTTTGACATTACAGAGTATTTAGAGGAGAATGTTGACCCATTTTTTTTCTCTCGATTAAATCAATTGTAATCCCATTTGTAATACAATAAAATGTGAAGAAATCCAAGGGTATGAATACTTTTGAAATGCACTGTAGCTGTTAACTTTTCACAACATTGTGTGCAACTTTGTGCTGAGGTAAAAACAGCACTTGCTATCAGGTTGTCTCAATGTTGTTCTCGTTTCTTCTTCTACCTCTTCCATTCCCAACGTGATTCAGCCATTGTTTATTTATTCGGGACCGTGTTATTGTACCTTCAGATAGTCTTCGAATCTCTCTCTAGCTGCATCGTACACTTCATTTGGACTCTCATATCCCATTGGATCTACAGTAAATCCTCCTGAGTATTAACATATATTCAGACTGCTTTGAACTAAATCCCATTTAAGGATACTGTGATATGTTTGGTGGTTGTTGGGATTTATTAATTGGTCTTTTGTTAAGAGCGTCAAAAATGCTCAACGGCAGCTTTAAAATTAGAATGTGTACAGTTGAAGTCGGAAGTTTACATACACCTTAGCCAAATACATTTAAACTCAGTTTTTCGCAATTCCTGACATTTAATCCTCGTAAAAATTCCCTGTCTTAGGTCAGTTAGGATTCATGCATGATTCATGTATGACATGCATAAGACCAACATGCAAGGAATTAAATAATAATAATAATTATTATTATTATATTAACTCTACTTCTGCATGCTTATTAAATCAAATAAAAGTTTATTGGTCTCACACAGTTTAGCAGATATTATAGCGGGAGCAGCAACATGCTTATGTTACTAGCTCCTAACAATGCAGTAAAGTGTCCAACAAGTTCACAAATATTTAACATTATACTGCATTGTTAGGAGCTAGTAACATACGCATGTGGCTTCTCCTGCTATAATATCTGCTAAACTGTGTAAGCAACCAATAAACTGTTATTTGATTCTAACCAACTTGCGAAAAGTATAGCTTCTTAACAAGAAATTTGTGAAGTGTTTGAAAAAAAGAGTTTTAATGACTCCAACTTGTGTAGCACAACATCTGATTGCCCACCTCAACTACATCCCCTTCACATTACACTCCATGTAGTTTGGCTTCAGAGCGAAACACTCCACAAAAATGGCCAACTGCTTTCTTCTGGAAAATGTGAAGTCCAAGATGGACAAAGGGTGCGTTGTTGGGGCAGTGTTTCTGGACCTAAGGAAGGCTTTTGATACTGTTAACCATGAGATTCTCATCACAAAATTGTCAAAGTTCAACTTTTCCCCTGATGCCTTGAGATGGATGAAATCATACCTTGAAGACAGAACTCAGTGTATTCAGAGTGAGCAATGAGCTGTCGCCCACTCTTAGCTATGAAGTGGGAGTGCCCCAACGGGCAATACTGGGTCCCCTCCTGTTCAGCCTGTACATTAATGATCTGCCTTCTGTCTGTACTGGGTCTGAAGTTCAAATGTATGCAGATGATACAGTGATATATGTGCATGGAAAGAGCAAACAACAAGCTGCACAAGAACTCAGTACTGTAATGGTCCAGGTTACAAAGTGGCTCAGTGACTCGTGTTTGCATCTCAATGTGAAAAAAACTGTCTGCATGTTCTTCACAAACAGGGCAACAGATGCTACTGAGCCAGATGTCTATGTGTCAGGGGAGAAGCTCCTGGTGGTATCTGATTTTAAGTACCTTGGCATCATACTTGATTCCAACCTTTCTTTTAAAAAGCATGAGAAAAAGGTCATTCAGATAACCAAATTCAACCTAGCTAATTTCCGATTTATACAAAATTGTTTGACTACACAGGTAGCAAAACTGTACTTCAAATCTATGATACTCCCCCACTGAACATACTGCTTGACTAGTTGGGCCCAAGCTTGCTGTACAACATTAAAACCTATTCAGTCTGTCTACAAACAGGCTCTCAAAGTGCTTGATAGGATGCCCAATAGCCATCATCACTGTTTCCCTTAAGGAAAAGCACCTTTAGTAAATCTGCTTTCTCTGTGAGAGCTTCCCATGTCTGGAATACACTGCCATCAGACACACTTCCACAAAATGCATGAAGACATGGCTAAAGGTCAATCCGATTTGTGAACATAATCCCTTGCCGCTTTCCATGTTGTCTGTTGTCTGTAGCTTGTGAGGTGTGGAAACACTTTGTTGCTTTTATGAATTTTGTCTTGCTGCTTTTTGTTCTATGTTGCTCTGTCTGTATGCTACGTCTTGCTTGTCCTATGTTGCTCTGTCTGTATGCTATGTCTTGCTTGTCCTATGTTGCTCTGAGTGTGCTCACTGCTCAATGATTGTCTATATTGTAATTGTTATTAAATAACCTGCCCAGGGACTGCGGTTGAAAATGAGCCGGCTGGCTAAAACCGGCACTTTTACTGAATCGTTGATTATTTATTTAATTTTATCTTTATTTAACCAGGCAAGTCAGTTAAGAACAAATTCTTATTTTCAATGACAGCCTAGGAACAGTGGGTTAACTGCCTGTTCAGGGGCAGAACGACAGATTCATACCTTGTCAGCTTGGGGGATTGAACTTGCAACCTTCCGGTTACTAGTCCAACGCTCTAACCACTAGGCTACCCTGCTGCCGGTTAATTGGCACTGTCTCTGTAAAAAATAAAATAAACTCAAACCTAAGTGTATGTAAACTCCGACTTTAACTGTATGTGTATTAGAATATGTATGTGTATTAAAATGTGCATTAAAATATGTGTGTATTAAAATGTGTATTAGAATATGAATATGTATTAAAATGTGTATTAGAATATGAATGTGTATTAAAATGTGTATTAGAATATGAATGTGTATTAAAATGTGTATTATATGTATGTGTATTAAAATGTGAATTATACTATATATGTGTTAATATGTGTATTTGATTATATATGTGTATTAAAATATGTATTAGAATATGCATGTGTATTAAAATGTGCATTATATAATATATGTGTATTAAAATGTGTATTATACTATATATGTGTATTAATATGTGTATGTGTATTCAAATGTATATTATAATATATATATATATGCGTGTATTAAAAGGTGTATGTGTATTAAAATGTGTATTATAATATATATGTGTATTAAAATGTGTATGTGTATTGAAATGTGTATTAGAATATGCATGTGTATTAAAATGTATAGTATAATATATGTATTAGAAGGTGTATTATAATATATGTGTATAAAACTGTGTATTAGAATATGCATGTGTATTAAAATGTATAGTATACTATATGTATTAGAAGGTGTATTATAATATATGTGTATTAAACTGTGTATTAGAATATGTATGCTCAAGAGCTCTGATAACAATGCATTTGGCTTCCCTGGCAAATCCTGATTCAAGTTCTCAAACACAGTGCCTGTATTCTTCAGATGTCATCCTAGACCATAATTGGACAGCCAGACTCACATAGTTAAAACCCAATGACATTATTGACCCAATGGTCAAAATGTCAAAATCCTACCTGTCTTTTCCCGTTTCATTTTTGAAGAGCTCGTCAAACTCCAGCATCTTGAGGGGGGAGATGACGTAGATCTTGAGCTTGGGAAGCAGCTGGTTGATTAGACGCAGGTTGTTGAAGACCCTGCCCTTGCCGTCGCGCCGCATGGAGCTGGTGGGTCCCCAGAAGAGGAAGACAGAGTCCTGGTTGGTGTTGAGCAGCTCCTGCCGTCTCTGCAGCACCCTCTGCAGGCTGGAGTGGGCGATGACGCGCAGGCTAGTGCGCCGGCCCACATCCTGTTTGAAATGGTTTCCGTTCGGGGCATTGTTCATGCGGATGACGCATTCGGTGCGGTCAATTTCGTCTCCTCGGTTGCTGCCAGTAAGGTGGCCCGAGCTGGACACCAGGGCACAGCAGTTACAGTGCATCCTCAGAGGCTGGGGGGTATAGTACAGTGAGGTCAGTGTTTACACAGGCCCTTAAACAACATAAAAACATGTATGCTTCCTTCTTTCCTTGCCCTGAAATGTTGTGGCTAACAGCATTGGACAAGTGAATGCACGGTACCCAGCACATTGCTCAAGCTTATCAGAAGGCAGATGAGAAAGAAGGATGCATGTTTGAAGTTTTCAAACAGAATCTGCACTCTCTGGGGCCGAGCAAAGCACAAAGGGTCTTCTACAGGAATCACACAATCCATTATCATTCAATAGAATGTGAGACCATATTCACCAAGGACATTTTGCCAGAGTATCTTCCTATGCCTTTAACAAAATAACTACAAGTGTTTAAAAGTGAATGAAATCCTCCCTCTCTGTCATCGAGGTCAATGGACACATGGAGAAGTGAGATCCATGGCATTAGATTCAAATCTCCCTGCCAAGAGGAAAACTGTTTTTCCCAAAAAAATCCAATAGCACAATCAATACCCTCTACAGCACAGAGTAGAAGGCTAGGCAAAAGGGCATCCATCTCTAATAGTAAAAACCCTGAGACCCTCTCATGAATTATTCTAAGGCTTAATGCAGAGGTCCATTGTCATTCAGAGCTATACTCTGGTCTTCATGCTTGAGTGGGGCCTGTGGGGGTTGTGCGTACATTCATATACTGTATACATACAGGTGAGATTACCGACTTCACTGCCTCACTGCCTCCTGGTCCCATTCTACTGTTTACACATCTCTTCCTTTAATCTCTGTGATTCCACACATATTAATTACCAGGGGAAACGTAGAGGAAATGGAGATGACCCTGAGCACGATGTGGGAAGTGTGTGTGAAGACACAGAAGACAGAAGATAACGAAGACAGAAGATAACGAAGACAGAAGATAACGAAGACAGAAGACAACGAAGACAGAAGACAACGAAGACAGAAGACAACAAAGACAGAAGATAACGAAAACAGAAGATAACGAAGACAGAAGACAACGAAGACAGAAGATAACGAAGACAGAAGATAACGAAGACAGAAGACAACGAAGACAGAAGACAACAAAGACAGAAGATAACGAAAACAGAAGATAACGAAGACAGAAGACAACGAAGACAGAAGATAACGAAGACAGAAGATAATGAAGACAGACTATAACGAAGACAGACTATAACGAAGACAGACTATAACGAAGACAGAAGATAACGAAGACAGAAGATAACGAAGACAGAAGATAACGAAGACAGACTATAAAGAAGACAGAAGATAACGTAGACAGAAGATAACGAAGACAGACTATAAAGAAGACAGAAGACAACGAAGACAGAAGATAACGAAGACAGACTATAAAGAAGACAGAAGATAACGATGACAGAAGATAACGAAGACAGACTATAAAGAAGACAGAAGATAACGATGACAGAAGATAACGATGACAGAAGATAACGAAGACAGAAGATAACGAAGACAGACTATAAAGAAGACAGAAGATAACGAAGACAGACTATAAAGAAGACAGAAGATAACGATGACAGAAGATAACAAAGACAGACTATAACGAAGAAGAAAAAAAGTCAGGAAGTTTTGGGCGGAGCCAGAAAGTTGGCTTTCAGAAATATTACAATGGAAACTTACTTTTAATCCATCTGTCTGCATATTTCAAGACATGGCATAAGGAGGTTTAGTGAGTTACCAAATGGGCTGGATGATTCTCTTCATCACCCATCTTGAAAAAACTTATACTAAAAAAGTGGAAATCAATCCGCCATCATTAACACAATGGAAAAATCTAATGATTTATTATTCAAATATTCAAAATGCATGGACGACGACAAAATAAAAACAAATGGATACAATTTAAGGCCAAATGACAAATAATAATGCAGGCATTAGGAATGGGGGTATGAGCATGTGGGTCTGGGCAGATGAGATTTAGTGATTGTTTGTGTTCGTCTGTAAATTGTTGTTCTCATGCATAAGTTTGTATATCGATAAAAAATAAAATAATAATAATAATAAAAAATAATTATATAAAAAAAAATATAATAATAATAATGAAATCCCTGCAGGCCGAGGTTGTCTTTTCTGTCCCGGTGTGTCCGGATGAGCGATTAGGGTACTCCTATCATGGTAACATTTCAAACCTCAAACTATAGCCTTTTTCCTAGCAATAGTGTGGATGTATCGTTCCTTTGTGCTAGCCAAACATCCTAAAAGTAGACAAGAAAGAATTACTCGCCCCACCACACGATTATAGCCAATCTCTTGCCATGCTACGAAAATAACTAGGGAAGACATATCTTCTTTCTTCTTAATGTTTGCAGATATGGTACACACACTGCCCATGGCAAGACAGACCAATCTTCTTACTAATTCCTACTTAATGCGATACAATGCAATACAAGAAAATGATGGCAGATGTGCAATTCATGTTGGTTTAGTTCCATTATTCTCCCTGTCGGTAGGTCTTCATGCGTGTCACTTCTGCTGAAGCGCAACAGTTTTCTCCTGGTAGCTTATTCGCATCTCTGAGGCTGTGCTGCTTTCTCTGTCTGAACTGACTATGTTTATCTGTGAACATTTCCCAGCACATCCATTTCTCCTCTGACAAGTCAAGAAATCAGATTGATATTTGGATTTGACATGACGGAATTGTTTTTTATATATATTTTTTAAACGTTAAGGAATATCAGGGCAGCAAATGCAGACATTGCCCAAGCAATAACATTCAACTCTATTAATGTATCGTACTTGTTGCCTGGAGTATCAGGGAAATTCTCCCAGTAATAAAAGTGGTTTTGCATGGAAGACTAAATTGTCTTTGACAGTCTATGCCCAGAGCTTCTGTCAGCTCGATGATTCTACGTGGAAACAGCAATGACTTATCAACCTTCATTCTGAGGAAAAGGTTGAAACTGAGAATCTTTAAGAGGGGAAACCTCATCGAAAAGGATTCTCAAACAACACTGTTGAGAATCTGTGTGAGCTGAGCCCTTTTCCCAGGACAACTAGCTTATCAGTAGTAGTCATCTTGTTAGGGGCTAGGTTGAACTGATGTGTTACAAATAGACAAATGGGACAGTACAGAAGGAGATGGTCTCTGTCGTGCAAGTATTGCATAAACATGTTTTGCACAAATGGATGGAATGCATCTATCTGGTTTAGGACAAAGTCACGGTTGAGTTACTGTTCAGCAAGTTCTAGTTTCTGTACGAAATGGGGAGAATGCAGTCAACGTCGAAGTGAAAATATCAGGATGCAGAGGAAGAGCCATACAGTCCTTCCTGGGCCATTTCCCTTTATATATGAAGAATTGTGTGACTTTGCTATTCAGCTGAAGCATCCAGGTGGGTGAATAAATCTGGTTTTTAGTTTTGTCAATCTACACCTGTATCTGATTATATTTTCATCATTTAGCAGACACTCTTATCAAGAGAGACTTACAGTAGCAAGTGCATACATTTTATTCATACAGGTCCCCCGTGGGAATTGAACCTACAACCCTGCTGTTGCAAGCACCATGCTCTCCCAACTGAGCCACGAGTGACCATAATAGATTAGAACCTAACATCACATTATTTAATCAAATGTTGTTACATAGATCCATCATTATGGAAGTTTCCTGATTTAAGCCTTAAAATCAAACAACATTTAATAATAATTGTGCAGATCGATGCATTTTCAACATGTTAGTTTTAGATGTGCTACATTATGAACCAATTTCAATCACAGGATCTGCTGAGGGGAGGACGGCTAATAATAATGGCCGGAATGGAACAAATGGAATGGCATCAAACACCTAGAAACCATGTGTTTGATGTATTTGATACCATTCCATCTATTTCACTCCAATCATTCGAACAAGCCCATTCTCCCCAAATTAAGGTGCCACCAACAACCTCCTGTGATTTTCAATATGAGCACACCTACCTACAGTATGCTATAGGAACCTTACTAATATGACCATCTGTCTCACACATCACTCATAAAAGAAAACGATTCGTATTCCACTCAAACTGTACGTCCGAAATGGCACCCTATTCCTTACATAGTGCACTACTTTTGACCAGGTCCCATAGGAAATAGGGAGCCATTTAAAAATAAAAAAATAAAATAAATGTTATCTCATTGACACTAACCTGGATAAATAGATGTTATCTCATTGACACTAACCTGGATAAATAGATGTTATCTCATTGACACTAACCTGGATAAATAGATGTTATCTCATTGACACTAACCTGGATAAATAAATGTTATCTCATTGACACTAACCTGGATAAATAGATGTTATCTCATTGACACTAACCTGGATAAATAAATGTTATCTCATTGACACTAACCTGGATAAATAGATGTTATCTCATTGACACTAACCTGGATAAATAGATGTTATCTCATTGACACTAACCTGGATAAATAGATGTTATCTCATTGACACTAACCTGGATAAATAAATGTTATCTCATTGACACTAACCTGGATAAATAGATGTTATCTCATTGACACTAACCTGGATAAATAAATGTTATCTCATTGACACTAACCTGGATAAATAGATGTTATCTCATTGACACTAACCTGGATAAATAAATGTTATCTCATTGACACTAACCTGGATAAATAAATGTTATCTCATTGACACTAACCTGGATAAATAGATGTTATCTCATTGACACTAACCTGGATAAATAAATGTTATCTCATTGACACTAACCTGGATAAATAGATGTTATCTCATTGACACTAACCTGGATAAATAAATGTTATCTCATTGACACTAACCTGGATAAATAGATGTTATCTCATTGACACTAACCTGGATAAATAAATGTTATCTCATTGACACTAACCTGGATAAATAGATGTTATCTCATTGACACTAACCTGGATAAATAAATGTTATCTCATTGACACTAACCTGGATAAATAAATGTTATCTCATTGACACTAACCTGGATAAATAGATGTTATCTCATTGACACTAACCTGGATAAATAAATGTTATCTCATTGACACTAACCAGGATAAATAAATGTTATCTCATTGACACTAACCTGGATAAATAAATGTTATCTCATTGACACTAACCTGGATAAATAGATGTTATCTCATTGACACTAACCTGGATAAATAGATGTTATCTCATTGACACTAACCTGGAACACTAACCTGGATAAATAGATGTTATCTCATTGACACTAACCTGGATAAATAAATGTTATCTCATTGACACTAACCTGGATAAATAGATGTTATCTCATTGACACTAACCTGGATAAATAAATGTTATCTCATTGACACTAACCTGGATAAATAGATGTTATCTCATTGACACTAACCTGGATAAATAAATGTTATCTCATTGACACTAACCTGGATAAATAAATGTTATCTCATTGACACTAACCTGGATAAATAGATGTTATCTCATTGACACTAACCTGGATAAATAGATGTTATCTCATTGACACTAACCTGGATAAATAGATGTTATCTCATTGACACTAACCTGGATAAATAGATGTTATCTCATTGACACTAACCTGGATAAATAAATGTTATCTCATTGACACTAACCTGGATAAATAGATGTTATCTCATTGACACTAACCTGGATAAATAAATGTTATCTCATTGACACTAACCTGGATAAATAAATGTTATCTCATTGACACTAACCTGGATAAATAGATGTTATCTCATTGACACTAACCTGGATAAATAGATGTTATCTCATTGACACTAACCTGGATAAATAAATGTTATCTCATTGACACTAACCTGGATAAATAAATGTTATCTCATTGACACTAACCTGGATAAATAAATAACCAGGATAAATAAATGTTATCTCATTGACACTAACCAGGATAAATAAATGTTATCTCATTGACACTAACCTGGATAAATAAATGTTATCTCATTGACACTAACCTGGATAAATAGATGTTATCTCATTGACACTAACCTGGATAAATAGATGTTATCTCATTGACACTAACCTGGACAAATAAAGGTTCAATAAAAAAATGAAAAAGTATGTTTCAGATCAGATGAAGAAAAATAGCAATATTCAGAACTTGTGTAACAGAGGAGGTCGTTTGACTTTGAAGACAATGCACCGAGGGGGGAAATTTCATTGGAAATCAAACGGTACTTATCTTTTCCATTAATTTGCTATTGGGAAATATTGCTTGATCTACAAAACAGATGGGCCTGGGACGTGGACTTCTCTCAACATAAAACCCCTTTTGAGGTTTGAAAAGATCTGACAAACAAAATTGTTTTACTGTAATGTCCCTTTAAGATGGATTGGCAATTGTCAATACAGTTGTTTCTTCTAATCTGATGTCATAGAGAACATTTGATCAAAAAGCACATGCTTTCTCAAAGCTCCATTAACACTAGAAACGCAGAGGCAGTCATTTTGACTGCATATGAATGTATTTATTTTTTAAATCAAACCCCCTTCTGTACTCCACTTTTTTATAAATAAGTCTCTTCACCACATGTATGTTGTTAGAATGTAACATGATACAAACAGGATTGGTGTTTTAAGCAGTTTTAAGAGGACAAGCCATTTTTCCCCCCCAGAGTCAAATGCAGGTAAGACATTTTGATTTCTATACTGAACAAAAATATGAACGCAACATGCAACAATTTCAAAGTGTCACATCTTCCCCTGCTCCTCCCCTCCGGCATACGACTTCGCTAGAATGCTAACCACGGGTCCTGGGATTCATCTTACGCACACCTGGCACTCTTCATTACGCACACCTGGCAATCTTCATTACGCACACCTTCATTACGGGCACTCTTCATTACGGCACACCTGGCACTCTTCATTACGCACACCTGGCACTCTTCATTACGCACACCTGGCACTCTTCATTACGCACACCTGGCACTCTTCATTACGCACACCTGGCACTGGCACTCTTCATAAGGCCCTAATCTATGGATTTCACATGACTGGGAATACAGATATGCATCTGTTGGTCACAGATACCTTTAACAAAAAGGTAGGGGTGTGGATCAGAAAACCAGTCAGTATCTGGTGTGACCATTTGCCTCATGCAGCGTGACACATCTCCTTCACATAAAGTTGATCTTCCATGGCTGTGCGAAGTTTATAATGGCGGGAACTGGAACACGTTGTAGTCCACATCGATCCAAAGCATCCCAAACATGCTTAATGGGTGACATGTCTGGTCAGTACGCAGGCCATGAAAGAACTGGGACTTGTTCAACTTTCAGGAATTGTGTACAGAACCTTATGACATGGGGCTGTGCATTATCATGCTGAAACATGAGGTGATGGCAGCGGATGAATGGCACGACAATGGGCCTCAGGAACTCATCACGGTATCTCTGTGCATTCAAATTGCCATCACAGACTGTGCCAAGGAGATGGGAAAAATTACTGTGAATATGCCTGTCAGCTGATCTACGCATGGTCTGAAAACGCGGCCTTGAATACCGTCCAGCCTCACGGCCTTGCAAGTGTTGACTTGATCACGTCGACCTCGGAGAGCGAGATCACCCAGTCCTCTGGGTCGGTGGGGGCCCTCACGTATGGTACGGTGTTGTTATTGCCGAAGCATGCCTAAAATAGGTTAAGTTCACCTGGAACAAAGACATTGTTGGGCAGATCACGGCTGGGTCTTCCCTAG